>NC_053026.1:260212659-260496291 GCF_003073215.2 Triticum urartu | reverse complement strand
ACGCGTCGTCGCCTGCTACGGCTCGTTCCTGACTCGGCCTCGCCGGAATGGGGGAGGGGGTGTCCCCCCCTCCCTCCCCCAGCTCGGCCTCGCGCTAACGCGGTAGTGCGCTCGTTTGACAGGCTCAGTGCGGTTATTCTTCCCCCCCACACACACGCACCCACACTCCCCTAAGATAGATAATGGGGGCAAGTCCATGCAAGGAAGATGTGTCAATACATCTATGCACCGAGGGGCAGTGAGGTTATTCTGTTTCCCCTCACCCCCACACGCACCCACACAGCCCTAAGATAGATAATGGGGGCAAGTCATGTTACGGACTCCCCTCCGCATGCGACGTCGCGGCACGCCACGTCGTCGCCTGCTACGGCTCGTTCCTGGCTCGGCCTTGCCGGGATAGGGAGGGGGGTCCCGACCCCCCTCCCGCCGGCTCGGCCTCGCGCTAACGCGGCAGTGCGCTTGTTTGACAGGCGCAGTGCGGTTATTCTGTTCCCCCCCCCCACTCGCACCCACACACCCCTAACATAGATAATGGGGGCAAGTCCATACAAGGAAGATGTGTCAGTACAACTATGCACCGAGGGGCAGTGCGGTTATTCTGTTTCCCCTCACCCCCACACGCACCCACACACCCCTAAGATAGATAATGGGTGCAAGGCATGTTACAGACTCGCCTCCGCATGCGATGCCACTGCACGCCGCGTCGTCGCCTGCTACGGCTTGTTCCTGGCTCGGCCTCGCCGGGATGGGTGTCGGGGCGACCCCCCTCCCCCCCGGCTCAGCCTTGTGCTAATGCGGCAGTGCGCTCGTTTGACAGGCGCAGTGCGGTTATTCTGTTTCCCCCCCAAAAGGCACCGACACCCCCCTAAAAGATAGATAATGGGGCAAGTCCATACAAGGAAGATGTGTCAGTACAACTATGCACCGAGGGGCAGTGTGGTTATTCTGTTTCCCCTCACCCCCACACGCACCCACACACCCCTAAGATAGATAATGGGCGCAAGTCATGTTACGGACTTGCCTCTGCATGCGAAGCCGTGGCACGCCGCGTCGTCGCCTGCTATGGCTCGTTCCTGGCTTGGCCTCGCCGGGATGCGGGAGGAGGGGTCCCGACCCCCCTCCTCCCCGGCTCGGCCTCTCGCTAACGCGGCAGTGCGCTCATTTGACAGGCGCAGTGTGGTTATTCTGTTCCCCCCCACCCACACGCACCCACACTCCCCTAAGATAGATAATGGGGGCAAGTCCATACAAGGAAGATGTGTCAGTACAACTATGCACCGAGGGGCAGTGCGGTTATTCTGTTTCCCCTCACCCCCACACGCACCCACACACCCCTAAGATAGATAATGCGGGCAAGTCATGTTACGGACTCGCCTCCGCATGCGATGCCGCGGCACGCCATGTCGTCGCCTGCCACGGCTCGTTCCTGGCTCGGCCTCGCCGGGATGGGGGAGGGGGGTCCCGACCCTCCTCCCCCCGGCTCGGCCTCGCGCTAAAGCGGCAGTGCGCTTGTTCCTGGCTCGGCCTCGCCGGGATGGGGGAGGGGGTCCCGACCCCCCCTCCCCGGCTCGGCCTCGCGCTAACACGGTAGTGCGCTCGTTTGACAGGCGCAGTGCGCTTATTCTCCCCCCCCCCCCACACACACGCACCCACACACCCCTAAGATAGATAATGGGGGCAAGTCCATATAAGGAAGATGTGTCAGTACAACTATGCACCGAGGGGCTGTGCGGTTATTCTGTTTCCCCTCACCCCCACACGCACCCACACATCCCTAAGATAGATAATGGGGGCAAGTCATGTTATGGAGTCGCCTCCGCATGCGACGCCGCGGCACGCCGCGTCATCGCTTGCTACGGCTCATTCCAGGCTCGGCCTCACTAGGATGGGGGAGGGGGGACCCCACCTCCCCCCGGCTCGGCCTCGCGCTAACACGGCAGTGCGCTCGTTTGGTAGGCGCAATGAGGTTATTCTGTTGCCCCCCCCCCACACACACACGCACCCACACACCCCTATGATAAATAATGGGGGCAAGTCCATACAAGGAAGATGTGTTAGTACAACTATACACCAAGGGGCAATGCGGTTATTCTCTTTTCCCTCACCCCCACACACACCCACACACCCCTAAGATAGATAATGGGGGCAAGTCATGTTACGGACTCGCCTCCGCATGCGACGCCGCAGCACGCGGCGTCGTCGCCTGCTACGGCTCGTTCCTGACTCGGCCTCGCCGGGATGGGGGAGGGGGGGTCCCCCCCTCCCTCCCCCGGCTCGGCCTCGCGCTAACGCGGTAGTGCGCTCGTTTGACAGGCTCAGTGCGGTTATTCTTCCCTCCCACACACACGCACCCACACTCCCCTAAGATAGATAATGGGGGCAAGTCCATGCAAGGAAGATGTGTCAGTACATCTATGCACCGAGGGGCAGTGAGATTATTCTGTTTCCCCTCACCCCCACACGCACCCACACAGCCCTAAGATAGATAATGGGGGCAAGTCATGTTACGGACTCCCCTCCGCATGCGACGTCGCGGCACGCCACGTCGTCGCCTGCTACGGCTCGTTCCTGGCTCGGCCTTGCCGGGATGGGGGAGGGGGGTCCCGACCCCCCTCCCGCCGGCTCGGCCTCGCGCTAACGTGGCAGTGCGCTTGTTTGACAGGCGCAGTGCGGTTATTCTGTTTCCCACCCCCCCCCACTCGCACCCACACACCCCTAACATAGATAATGGGGGCAAGTCCATACAAGGAAGATGTGTCAGTACAACTATGCACCAAGGGGCAGTGCGGTTATTCTGTTTCCCCTCACCCCCTCACGCACCCACACACCCCTAAGATAGATAATGCGGGCAAGTCATGTTACGGACTCGCCTCCGCATGCGATGCCGCAGCACGCCATGTCGTCGCCTGCCACGGCTCGTTCCTGGCTCGGCCTCGCCGGGATGGGGGAGGGGGGTCCCGACCCCCCTCCCCCCCGGCTCGGCCTCGCGCTAAAGCGGCAGTGCGCTTGTTCCTAGCTCGACCTCGCCGGGATGGGGGAGGGGGTCCCGACCCCCCCTCCCCGGCTCGGCCTCGCGCTAACACGGTAGTGCGCTCGTTTGACAGGCGCAGTGCGGTTATTCTCCCCCCCCCCACACACGCACCCACACACCCCTAAGATAGATAATGGGGGCAAGTCCATATAAGGAAGATGTGTCAGTACAACTATGCACCGAGGGGCAGTGCGGTTATTCTGTTTCCCCTCACCCCCACACGCACCCACACACCCCTAATATAAATAATGGGGGAAAGTCATGTTACGGACTCGCCTTCGCATGCGACGCCGCGGCACGCCGTGTCATCGCCTGCTATAGCTCGTTTGTGGCTCGGCCTCGCCGGGATGGGGGAGGGGTGGTCCCGACCCCCTCCCCCCGGCTCAGTCTCACGCTAACGCGGCAGTGTGCTCGTTTGACAGTCGCAGTGCGGTTATTCTGTTTCCTCCCCACACGCACCCACACACCCTTAAGATAGATAATGGGGGCAGGTCCATACAAGGAAGATGTGTTAGTACAACTATGCACCGAGGGGCAGTGCAGTTATTCTGTTTCCCCTCACCCCCACAGGCACCCACACACCCCTAAGATAGATAATGCGGGCAAGTCATGTTAAGGACTCGCCTCCGCATGCGATGGCACGGCACGCCATGTCGTCGCCTGCCACGGCTCGTTCCTGGCTCGGCCTCGCTGGGATGCCTCCCCCCCGGCTCGGCCTCGCGCTAAAGCGGCAGTGCGCTTGTTCCAGGCTCGGCCTCGCCGGGATGGGGGAGGGGTTCCCGACACCCCCTCCCCGGCTCGGCCTCGCGCTAACGCGGTAGTGCGCTCGTTTGACAGGCGCAGTGCGGTTATTCTCCCCCCCCCCCACACACACACGCACCCACACACCCCTAAGATAGATAATGGGGGCAAGTCCATATAAGGAAGATGTGTCAGTACAACTATGCACCGAGGGGCTGTGCGGTTATTCTGTTTCCCCTCACCCACACAAGCACCCACACATCCCTAAGATAGATAATGGGGGCAAGTCATGTTATGGAGTCGCCTCCGCATGCGACACCGCGGCACGCCGCGTCGTCGCCTGCTACGGCTCATTCCTGGCTCGGCCTCACCGGGATGGGGGAGGGGGGACCCCCCTCCCCCCGGCTCGGCCTCACGCTAACACGGCAGTGCGCTCGTTTGGTGGGCGCAGTGCGGTTATTCTGTTTCCCCCCCCCCCACACACGCACCCACACACCCCTACGATAGATAATGGGGGCAAGTCCATACAAGGAAGATGTGTTAGTACAACTATCCACCAAGGGGTAGTGCGGTTATTCTCTTTTCCCTCACCCCCACACACACCCACACACCCATAAGATAGATAATGGGGGCAAGTCATGTTACGGACTCGCCTTCGCATGCGACGCCGCAGCACGCCGCGTCGTCGCCTGCTACGGCTCGTTCCTGAGTCGGCCTCGCCGGGATGGGGGAGGGGGGTCCCCCTTCCCTCCCCCGGCTCGGCCTCGCGCTAACGCGGTAGTGCGCTCGTTTGACAGGCGCAGTGCGGTTATTCTTCCCCCCCACACACACGCACCCACACACCCCTAAGATAGATAATGGGGGCAAGTCCATGCAAGGAAGATGTGTCAGTACATCTATGCACCGAGGGGCAGTGAGGTTATTCTATTTCCCCTCACCCCCACATGCACCAACACAGCCCTAAGATAGATAATGGGGGCCAGTCATGTTACGGACTCGCCTCCGCATGCGATGTCGCGGCACGCCACGTCGTCGCCTGCTACGGCTTGTTCCTGGCTCGGCCTCGCCGGACCCCCCTCCCTCCCGGCTCAGCCTTGTGCTAATGCGGCAGTGCGCTCGTTTGACAGGCGCAGTGCGGTTATTCTGTTTCCCTCCCACACGCACCCACACACCCCTAAGATAGATAATGGGGGCAAGTCCATACAAGGAAGATGTGTCAGTACAACTATGTACCGAGGGGCAGTGCGGTTATTCTATTTCCCCTCACCCCCGCACGCACCCACACACCCCTAAGATAAATAATGGGGGCAAGTCATGTTATGGACTCGCCTCCACATGCGACGCTGCGGCACGCTGCGTCGTCGCCTGCTACAGATCGTTCGTGACTCCCCCCCCCCCCCGCCGGGGGGGGGGGGGGGGGTCCCGACCCCCCTCCCCCCCGGCTCGGCCTCGCGCTAACGCGGCAGTGTGCTCGTTTGACAGGCGCAGTGCGGTTATTCTGTTTCCCCCCCACATGCACCCACACACCCCTAAGATAAATAATGGGGGCAAGTCCTGTTATGGACTCGCCTCCGCATGCGATGCCGCGGCACGCCGCGTCGTCGCCTGCTATAGCTCGTTCCTGGCACGGCCTCACCGGGATGGGGGAGGGGGGGTTTAGCAGTGTGCTCGTTTGACAAGCGCAGTGCGGTTAGTCTGTTTCCCCCCACACGCACCCACACACCCCTAAGATAGATAATGGGGGCAAGTCCATACAAGGAAGATGTGTCTGTACAACTATGCACCGAGGGGCAGTGCGGTTATTCTGTTTCCCCTCACCCCCACACGCACCCACACACCCCTAAGATAGATAATGGGGGCAAGTCATGTTACGGACTCGCCTCCGCATGCGACGCCGCGGCACGCCACCTCGTCGCCTGCTACGGCTCGTTCTTGGCTCGGCCTCCCGGGATGGGGGAGGGGGGGGTCCCTCCCCCCTCCCCCCGGCTCGGCCTCGCGCTGACGCGGCAGTGCGCTCGTTTGACAGGCGTAGTGCGGTTATTCAGTTCCCCCCCACACGCAACCACACACCCCTAAGATAGATAATGGGGGCAAGTCCATACAAGGAAGATGTGTCAGTACAACTATGCACCGAGGGGCAGTGCGGTTATTCCGTTTCCCCTGACCCCCACATGCACCGACACACCCCTAAGATAGATAATGGGGACAAGTCATGTTACGGACTCGCCTCCGCATGCGACACCGTGGCACGCCACGTCGTCGCCTGCTACGGCTCGTTCCTGGCTCGGCCTCCCGGGATGGGGGAGGGGGGTCCCGACCCCCCCTCCCCCCTGGCTCGGCCTCGCGCTAACGCGGCAGTGCGCTCGTTTGACAGGCGTAGTGCGGTTATTCTGTTTCCCCCCCACATACGCACCCACACACCCCCTAAAAGATAGATAATGGGGGCAAGTCCATACAAGGAAGATGTGTCAGTACAACTATGCCCTTTGGTGCGGTTCAGTGCGGGGGCAAGTCATGTTACGGCTCGTTCCTAGAACAAAACTCACAAGAACTAGACCAGAAACGTATCAGTCCAATTTACTGGTGGAGTCAAGTACTAGATTCGAACAAAAAAAATTGACGCCCAAGGATCATAAAAGTATTAGTCCAATTTACTGGTGGAGTCAAGTACTACATTCAAACAACAAAAAAAGGAAAACAATTGACCACCCAAGGACAGGCCCAGGCCCTGACACTGCTAGATAACTTGAACTCGAGCCCATAGGCGAATCCCTAGTAGTCCGCACAATGCAGGGCCCACCGATCAGGGCCCACAGGTCAAGAGAGAGAGCGAGCGTCGTGTATAAGCGCTCTGGTAAGTTTTCAGAGGAGTTCGACTGGTGTGCCTCGCTTGCGCTTATAAACTGGTCAAGAACCCCCTCGACTAGCGAGGTGGGACTAAACCCATAGCGCACACGCACGCCGCACTGCACAGCCGCGCGGACGAGCTATCTGGGCCGAAAACAACGACTCAGCCACATGGCCCAACATAGTACTTCGCCCCATTACAAAATTCCAGGCGATCACACACGACAAAAAAATGCAGATATTTAAAAAAAACCTCACAAGAAATAAGTTCAAAAACAAATAATTTAAAAAGTTCAAACACATCTTAACTGTAAGAACTAAAAAAATAGAAATACATATATTTTTTGGAAAATTGAATGTAGAAAATTGTAAATAAAAATTTCAGAAGCAAAATTATAAAAAGTTCAACTACTACAATTCATAAGGTTCAAGTAAAAAAATACTATGCAGCAAAGATAAAAATCTTTTAATTATAAAAATACCAGAAATATCATTATTTAACTGTTAAAAAATGTGATCCAAAATTCATCTAAAAAAGATAGAAAAAATGTTATACAATAAACAAATTTGATTGGTAATTGACAACCTAGAATAGTTCGGTATTATCATTAACAGAATGTAAGTTCAGCAATCTCGAACCCAAAAAAAGGGGTTCTACAAACATCATCAGCGTATAGTTCCTTCTCCGAGCTATGTACATGAAAATATACCAGCCAAAACAAAGGATGCCCATCAGTTCAACTATAGAATTGTTCAAGTACTAATATAAAGAATATATAAATAAAGCAGTTATACTTGAGCAAAACAGATAGGAAAAGCATTAAATAAGTTGTTCCAAAACATCTGATAATACAATAGTATTCAACCATCTCACATGCAGAAGTTCTAAAGAAAAAATACTGCAACATAATCAACCACACATAAATCTCACAAACCGGCGTCATTTTCCACATTTAAACCTACAGCACATAAATTCTGAATGTCAGAGAGTCATCTTCCCTGGAGAACATAACCATAACCACATCACCATCCTCAAATCCAGACTCTGCCACAAACTCCTTTCACCTAGTAGTTAGGTTGATGCAACCATCAAAGTCGATGTGGTAGGCAACTTCCATCAACTGATACCCATTTTTGTCTGAAGTCTCCATCTTCAGAACACCGGAACTAGGAGCAACAATCCTGATCCTGGGTGACATTTTCTACAAATGGGCATGGGAGTACAAAACAAAAGTGAACATCTGAAATAAATGGATTTTTACACAGATATATGAACGGTTTGCATAACAAACTGAAAATAAAAAATATGAACCAAAACAATAACACATAACTGACTAAACTGAAGAAATATGCATATCAACACACCTACGGCAAAAACATCTAACAAAAAACAGATTAAGGATTATACAAAAATGGATAAAAAACTGTTTAGTAATGAACAAATACAAAACAGAAATCCCTACTTTTAAATCCTGACGAAACCAAATAAAAAATATAGACAAACTATTCATAACTCTAAACTACAGATCCAGTCCATGGGATTCAAAAAGAGACCTACAAAAAAGTAGAAAACAAAACGAATAGAAACACATACCCATGATTCCTTCAAGTCACCAACCGTCAGGCGACAAACATATGGCGCATGAAACCCATGGTTGTAGTACAGTAGACAAGAAAGTTGCCCATGTCGTCGAGACTGGGTGAGCTCCAAACCAGATTCGTACACACAGCCTTCAGCTATGCGCGCCATCTTTGCCAGGCATCCGCATGAACAGTCCTCCATGGAAAACACAAGAACAGGGAAGAAAACAACAGAGATAAGAGAGAGGAACCTAGATCTGCCTCTGGAAAAAGGAAGAAAAAGGATGGGGAGACTGCGCCACACACCACACATAGATGGATGGAATTTATAGCCGGGGAGACTCGCAGATTATAAAAATAATAAATGGGCAGGTGGGCAGCCAGTTGGTAGAAAATAATTATTATACAAGCCATGCAAGTTTTGACCACAAATCAGTTCAACTTAAGATAAAACAGCAGTTCAAAAATTGCACATGTCAAAACATATGCAGATAAAATAACACATTCAGAGGGGAGACAGTTGAATTCATTTATTCATTCAAACATCTGCTCCCTCACAACACAAATCTTAAAAACATAACATTCACTACTTCAACCATAACGATCAAAGAAACGACACCATTTAGCCCTGGTGGATGGATGTGGAGCCATGGCTGCTCTCGCCCTAGCCCAACTGATGATCTAAAGATGGTTCCTTCCCCTGCCCTCTGGAAAAAGAAGCTCCAGTTCATTGGAGTTGCAAGTATCCATCACCTCGCGTGCAAGGTGTCTGTTGAACTCTGCATCCACTTCCTCCTCGGCAGCACGTCGTGCCATCTGCCCGCGCCTCCTCCTCCTCCTCCTCCTCTGCTCTGCTGTTGCAGCCCTTGCATCGACGACTTCCCCCTCCTCCTCTATGACCTCTCCCAGCTCAGGATCCATCTGACTTTTCTTTTGGTTGCAGCTGGTGGAACGAAAGTGACAGAGGGCTCGGGCTTTATACTCAAAGGGCAGAGGGTATGGGGTAGGTAGCCAGTACAAAAAACTTGCTCTGATGTCAACGCACGGTAATACAAGCTTTGACATGGAGCAGTCCAACTACACATACGGTAGTAATTCAAAACAACACTGAAAACACACAACTTAATTACGCAATTTGACCAGATTACAAGAAATCGTAGGCTTCAGTCAGCCACCAAACATCACCTCTGCCAACGACCAAATCACATGGGAATCAGGGGTGGAAACAACTCAAGAAGCAAAGTTGACAACAAAAATCTAATCAGACAATCCTCAACTATCTCCCTGCAACACCAATTCAAAAATAAAACATCAGAAAAAGAAGAACACATTTCCATGGTGGCGATGGCGAACAACCAAGAACACCAAAACTTCTAATCAGAAAATACAGTCAAATAATATCGAAAAACTCTCACCCATAGACCATTCTCACATGCAAAACAACAAACAAGACGTAAATTGAGGCCTATGAACACCACGGTAAACACCAATGCCCAAAACACGTCCGCCTCCAAATGCCCACGCCGTCACCTCCGGTGACTACAGATCGCAAAACACGACCAAGTGAGCGCGCGCACATGCGGAACCCCTTACATGTCTCCTCTAGCAAGGAATGGCCCACAACATCGCGCCGGAGAATGCCCGGAAGCTCCACGTTGCATCCCCTGTTTCCGCCCGTCGTACACACAGGAAGATCGGTTCAAGTAGAAAACATCGTCAGTCCAACCTATACACCACGTCAGTTCAAGAAGGGTAACAGAATAATATTCTGTTACGCGTAACAGAATAGGCCAGATGTATATATATATATATATATATATATATATAGGGTCGCGCTATTTTACCATCAATGCATCGTAATTTTACGTTACGTAAGTTTTGTCTTATTTCTGACACAAAAAGGGATCGTAAGAAAATATATAATCACCGTAAAAAATATTTTATGTTATGTAAAATTACAAACGTAAAAACATAGTCTAAAATACACATAAACTACAAATTTTCTTGTCTTATGACCTATATTTTTATTTTCTTATGTCAAATTTTACGTAGTGAATCAATAGGAATGTAACTATTTGAATTCAAAACGTAATTTAATTATAAAATGATCGTAAGATTACCTCGGGTCAAGAATAACTTATTCTGCACCCTGGTGATGAATAGTAATACTATATATATATATACAAATAAATATATATATATATATGGTGGGTCTACTATGATAACACCCTTGAGAGTCTTATTCTGCGCATCCCCACTTATTCTGCTAACACCTCCGCCTCGTCCCGCAGCTACAAACTAACCACACAAAAACACACGAGCGAACTGCATGAATAAAAACCACCCACCATATCCTATCTACTCACGACCTCCCACCTCGTCCCCCTCCATCAACTCCGCTCGACCTCCACCTCACACTACTCCGCTGCACCACCTCCCTCCCCGTGATGCCGCACCACCTCCCTCCCCCACGCCGCTGGACCCCTCCCTCCGTGCGGCTATAGCGACCTGACCCGAATGGATCACGTCTACTGTGCTACGGTGTCATCCCTGGATCAGTAATGCTGACACCACACAGTACATCGAGGATTTATAGCAGAGTTGCAATCACACACTTATTACATCGATGGCTCAAAAAGAACTTATTACAATAAATATGGCTGAAGGCCATCTAATATCGATAACAGCGGAAGACTTGGAAGATAAATGGGTCCATCAACTCCAGCGGCATCACTGAGTATAGAACCACGACCTAAAAGCAGCTCAATCATCGTCTGAAAAGTCTGCAACATTAACATTGCAGCCCGAAAACGGGTCAGCACATGGAATATGCTGGCAATGTAACACATAGAGAGTAATGGAATGAAACAGCTATACTATATGCATATTTGGCTGGTGGAAAGCTCTATGGTTACTGTTTTGCGTAAAGCCAATTTTCCCCTACGGCAAAGGAATAAATTTATTTAACTATCATGGTGGTTGTGAAACATTGAGAATGGTTGACAGCATTCTCAATCCCAATTAAAAATAATTAAAACCCAACAACATTAATTAGAAGTATCATGTTGAGATTCACATGATATTCAAGTACTAGATACTCAAGTTGTCCATAACCGGGGACACGGCTAATCATGATTAGTTTGTACACTCTGCAGAGGTTTGCGCACTTTTCCCCACACGACTCGATCGCCTCCGTTTGTTTTCTCGCACTACATGGCGTTTGAGAAACGGATGACCGAGACATAGTCTTTCAGAAGTGCTAGCACCTTACATGTGGGGTAGACCGGTACACCTACATCCCCTACATCTGGTAGTCCACCCCGTAAGAGTTCACACAACTTAGTCAACTATGCTAGAGCCCATAGTAACATGTGGCTGCACACGGAAGTTTCTAGCATGAATTATCTTATGATCCCTTTGAGCCTGGGTGGCGGTCCGAAAAAAAACACGCAAGTCCTGATAGACATCAGGTGCCTCAATCCACCCAGATGTGTGTTAGGTTTCCACCTTAGATAAACCATTAAAATTATCAACTCACATCTGTCATGGATATCACTCACCCAATCCACGTCTACTAGCATAGCATGGCATAATAATAAGCAAACGTAGAAGTAACTCCCAAAGGCTTCATAGTAATACAGGTAATAGGTACTACCTCATCTACTTCCCATCCCACAATTTAACTAGATCCTAATCATGCAATGTGAGAGGATTGATCTAATGCAATAAAACATGGGTTGTAGAAAAGGTATGATCAAAGTGTTACTTGCCTTGCTGATGATCCGCGAGTCCTAGGGTTTCGAAGTAACAAGTGGCGCAATCCGGGTAATCTATCGCAGACAAACAACAAGCACACAATAAGTACTCATCTAATGCACAGGTAAAACTCGAACAAGAGATCGAACCAGATAGTTCAAATTAAGAACTCCGGTGGCAAAGAAAGAACGAACCGAACAAAGAAACCGAAAACAAACAACGGAAGAAAACAACTCGGTTCTAGCAAGTTGAATCTACGTCAAATTTTACCGGGGCAAAAACTTGTTTAAGTTGATTAGATGGAACGGCGGTTTCGAGACGAAACTCCAGGCGCTTGAATCACCTGATTCTGATAAACGGGCGAGAAGAAAGACTAGAACGAAGATCGGATCTGAGATCGCGATCGCGGAATAAATCCGACAAAAAGAAAAAGAAGAACGGTTAAACGAATGGACGTCGTTAACCTTGAAGAATCCGGTGATCACGTTCATTAGGACGAACGGTCCGGCGAACGGTCCAAGGCAACTAAATCGGAAAAGAAAACGAATCCGATCTAGGGTTTTGGAGAAGAAAACCGAACGAAAAACCGATCTAGAAAACCGGAACGGTTTAGAGAAGAAAAGAATCGGAACGATTAGAAGAAAACGATCCGAGGAAAAGAAAAGAGACGCGGCGCGGTACCTCCGGCGAGGTCTCCGGTGAGGGGCTCCGGCGGCGCCGGCGTTGGGCGGCGGCGGCGGTGGCGTGGGTGAGGGGCGGCGGCGGTGTAGGCAAGGCGCGGCGGCGGCGGGTGACGCAGGGCGTGGCGCGGGTGAGAGGCGCGGGGTGAGGCGCGGCTTGGGTGGTGGAGAGAGGGGTTTTGATTTGATGTTTAGAGGGGGGGTGCTTGGGTATTTATATTGGGGAGGGGAGGGGTTTACTTGGGGTAGAGGGCAAGGAATTAGACTAGGAATAGGAATAACGAAATAAGGAAAAAGGGGGAAGGGGCGCCCTAGAATCCTTTTAGGATTCGGTACAGGAGCAAGAGGCGGCGGCGGCCTCCTGGCCTTGCGCTGGCGCGCCTGGGCGCAGGGGCGCAGCGGCGGCTGGGGCTGTGGCCGGCCTGGGCCTTGGCCCGGCTGGCCTGCGGTAAGTCCTTTTTTTTATAAATGGTTTAGGGGGAAAAAAACAAAAAGAGATCTAAATGAATTCCGAAAAATCTAAAGTAAATTTTCCCCGACTCCTAAAAATGAGCCGAACAAAATGAACTTTTCTCCGGGCCTAAAATGCAATTTTCGAAAACGCGCATTTTTCCCTATCCAAATAAAATGCAAATAAAACTCCGGCAAGCAAAATTGATCTATTTATTAAATCTTCATTTTTCCTAAATTTTGGGAAAGTCATATTATTCCCTCTCTCATATTTTGATATTGGAAAAATAATTGAAGATAAAATAAAATAAATCAAATGATCCTTTTTTTCAAAATTTGAGAGAACTCAAATATGAAAATAACGAAATCTCCAACTCTCTCCGGAGGTCCTTGAGTTGCGTGAAATTTCTAGGATCAACCAAAATGCATGAAAATATGATATGCATGATGATCTAGTGTATAACATTCCAAATTGAAAATTTGGGATCTTACAAACCTACCCCCCTTAAGGTGAATCTCGCCCTCGAGATTCGGGTTGGCTAGAAAATAGGTGAGGGTGGTCCTTGAGAAAATCTTCTTCTCTCTCCCAGGTGGCTTCATCCTCTGAGTGGTGGTTCCACTGAACTTTGCAAAATTTAATAACCTTGCTGCGAGTAACTCTGCTGGCATAATCAAGAATCTTGACTGGCTTCTCCTCATATGTTAAGTCATCCTTCAACTGAATCGCTTCGAGTGGCACGGTATCTCTTAGCGGTATCTCCACCATCTCGGCATGACATTTCTTCAGCTGAGACACATGGAATACGTCATGAACTCCTGACAGTCCCTCTGGTAATTCCAACTTATAAGTGACTTCTCCCATACGTTGCAAAATCTTATACGGTCCGACGAAACGCGGTGCTAACTTTCCCTTAACTCCAAAGCGCTTAACTCCTCGAAGTGGGGATACTCGGAGATAAACTCTGTCTCCGGTTTCGTAAACTATCTCCTTGCGTTTAGAATCTGCGTAGCTCTTCTGCCTGGACTGGGCTACCTTGAGCCTATCGCGAATCAACTTAACCTTCCGTTCAGACTCCTTAATCAAATCTGGTCCAACGAATTGACGGTCTCCAACTTCGTAACTGTTGTCATGGGACGAAACTGTTATTTGATACGATACTCCTTGGAACTCCATGCAAACAAATGATCCTAGTCATGTATATCTTTGCCAACTTAGCACTGGTGTAAGTGGTCTTAACTGGAATGAAATGTGCTACCTTCGTCAAACGGTCAACTACTACCCATATCGAGTCATATCCTGCTTTCGTCCTGGGTAGTCCTGTGATAAAGTCCATGCCTATCTTTTCCCACTTCCATTCGGGTATTGGCAATGGTTGTAACAGTCCTGCTGGCTTCTGATGCTCTGCCTTTACTCTCTATCATACATCACAAACTGCTACATATGCTGCAATATCCTTCTTCATTCCGGTCCACCAAAATGTTTCCTTTAAATCCAAATACATCTTGGTATTCCCTGGGTGAATCGAATAGGGTGAATCATGTGCCTCTTGCAAAATCAACTTCCTGATCTCCTGGTCATTTGGCACATAAACACGGTCTTCAAACCATAGGGTATCGTGCTCATCCTCACGAAATCCCTTAGTTTTTCCTCTGCTAAGTTTCTCTTTTATAGCAGCAATCTCCTTGTCAGATTTCTGAGCTTCTCTGATCTTATCCATCAATGTTGACTGAATCTCCAATGCTGCTACATAGCCTCTCGGAACTATTTCCAAACATAGCTCACGAAGGTTTTCTGCTAACTCCTTTAATACTTCTCCCGTCACTAGGGTGTTGACATGGCTCTTATGGCTCAATGCGTCAGCTACTACATTAGCTTTTCCTGGATGGTAATGCAATCTCATGCCATAATCCTTGATGAGCTCCAACCATCTCCTTTGTCTGAGGTTCAACTCCTTCTGCGTGAAAATGTACTTCAAACTCTTGTGATCCGTGTACACCTCACAATGATTTCCAATGAGGAAATGTCTCCACGTCTTCAATGCATGCACTACGGCTGCTAACTCCAAATCATGCGTGGCATAATTCAACTCATGAGGCTTCAGTTGTCGTGAAGCATACGAAACAACTCTTCCTTCCTGCATAAGCACTGCTCCAAGTCCTTGACATGAAGCGTCGCAATACACCTCATAATCCTTGGTCTGATCTGGCAAAATCAATACCGGTGAGGTAACCAATCGTTTCTTCAACTCCTGGAAACTAGCCTCACATTCCTCAGTCCATTTGAACTTAGTATCCTTCTTCAACAATTCAGTCATAGGCTTCGCAATCTTTGAGAAATTCTCAATGAATCTCCGGTAATATCCTGCGAGTCCAAGAAAACTCCGGATCTCTCCAACTGTTGTTGGTGATTCCCATTCGGTTACGGTCTCAACCTTTGTGGGGTCATCTGCTATACCTTCTCCGGATATAACGTGTCCGAGGAATCCAACTTTCTTCAACCAAAACTCACATTTGCTAAATTTGGCATATAAATGATGTTCCCTTAGCTTCTCCAATACCAAACGCAAATGTTCATTATGCTCTTCTTCATTCTTCGAGTAAACCAGGATATCATCAATGAACACTACGATGAACTTATCCAAAAACTCCATAACCACTTTGTTCATCATGTTCATAAAATAGGCAGGTGTGTTAGTCAATCCAAATGACATAACGGTATACTCATACAATCCGTATCTCGTGGTAAAAGCTGTCTTAGGTATGTCCTGCTCTCGAATCTTCAAATGGTGGTACCCTGATCACAAATCGATCTTGGAAAACACTTTAGCTCCTTGCAAATGATCAAACAGATCATTAATCATTGGCAGTGGGTACTTGTTCTTGATGGTTACTTCATTCAATCCCCGATAATCTACAACCATCCTTAATGATCCATCCTTCTTTTCCACTAGAAGTACGGGTGATCCCCAAGGCGAAGAACTTGGGCGAATGTAACCTTTATCCAATAACTCCTTAATCTGATTCTTAATTTCCACCAAATCCTTTGCTGGCATCCTATATGGTCGCTTAGATATTGGGCCTGTACCTGGCAATAACTCAATCAAAAACTCAATGTCTCTATCCGGTGGCATGCCTGGTAATTCCTCAGGGAATACATCAGGAAAATCCCTTACCACTGGTACTTCTTCTTGCACAACTCCTGATAAGGAATTTACTTGTGTCCTGTTTGGCACATGCCGGGATACATACTTGATCCTTCTTCTGGTGTGGTAAGCAAAATTGTCTTACTGGCGCAATCGATGTTTCCTCCATACATCGATAGCCAATCCATACCAAGAATCACATCCAACCCTTGGGATTCCAGAATAATTAAATCCGTTGGGAATACATGCCTTCCTATACTCAATGGCACTTGAAAACATCCTTGTCTGGCCATGTATTCTGCTCCTGGCGAGCTTACTAGCATAGGTGTTTTAAGAATCCTAGTGGGCAGGCTATACTTTTTCCACAAATCCCCTTGATATGTATGAATGCGATGCACCAGTATCGAAAAGAACAAGTGCGGTAAATGACTTAACCAAAAACTTACCGATTACTGCATCAGGCTGATCTTCAACCTCCTCCACATTAACGTGGTTCACCTGTCCCCTATTGAAAGGGTTCGGCTTCTTCCCAGAGCTTCCATTGCCATTTCCATTCTGGCCTTCGGGACATTCATTGGCATAATGTCTGGTCTTCGAACACTTGAAACAGGTGACTTGACTCAGGTCTCTCTTGGTTGGGGTCGATGGGGTGGTCCGGTTATGGCCGTTGCTTCCTCCATTCCCATTACCATTCTTGTGGCCATTATGGTTGTGCGAGCTACCTCCTCCATGGGTGTGCTGAAACTGAAATCCCGGTTTAGGGGTAAAACGGGGCTTCTGCTGGGCTCCAGAGTTATACTTCCCCTGTCCATACTTCCTCTTACGGTTCTCCATCTGCTGTTGCTTCCCTTCAATCATGACGGCACGATCTACCAACTCCTGGTAGTTGTTGAAACTCGCTACCATCAATTTCATGCTTAGTTCATCATTCAGTCCTTCCAGAAACTTCTCCTGCTTAGCTGCATCCGTAGCAACGTCATCTGGGGCATAACGTGCTAACTTACTAAACTCCTCCACATACTGGCCAACTGTCCGTCCTCCTTGGCGCAAGTTGCCAAACTCATGCTTCTTCATGGCCATTGCTCCTGCTGAAACATGGGCAGTGCAGAAAGCTTGCTGAAACTGATCCCATGTGACAGTGTCAACTGGGTAAGTGGCTGTGAAATTCTCCCACCATGCTGCCGCGGGTCCATCAAGCTGGTGAGCGGCAAACTTCACTTTCTCACCATCCGTGCATCCTGCAGTGGTCAACTCCCTTCCTATCTTGCGGAGCCAATCGTCTGCTACTATCGGCTCGGGGCTACTGGAAAACACCGGCGGATTCAGCCTAAGAAAACGGGCTAAGTGGTCAACAGGTGGTGGTGGTGGTGGGTTGTTGTTGTTGTTCTGCTGATTCTGAACTAACATCTGCATCGATTGATTCTGCTGCTGGATCAACTGAGTGAGCTCTGGTGGGAATCCATTGTCACGTCTCGGAGGCATCTGAGGGTTTAGAAAAGACGAGAATTGAGAATAGAGTGAGGTCTAAAGGGAAAACACTACCCCAATGCACATGAGCAAATGCACACAAAATCACTTCATTCAATCAAACAAGGGCTTACAAACGATCTAACTATCGCAAAAGTGCTCTACTATAATGTTTACATGGGGGAATACTACTACTATCTGGTGGTCATCTAGAAATTTGAACCGGTGGAAGACTCCATGATATCTGCTCCAGCTTCGTCTTCAAAGTCGGGTTCACTTGGATCCGAATCGGTGTCGTCGATGATGATGTAGTTGTCCGGACATGTGACGTCCTCGTCTTCCTCCATGGATGCTAACTTGCTCTTGAGTTCTTCAATCTCCTACTTAAGATCGTTATTGTGCCTTGCTAGAGCTACGATCTTGTCCATGTAGTCCTTGCGTGTAGACTTCAGTTCTCCTTCTAGCTCGATGATCCTTGCCTTCGCATTCTTCAACTCTATCATGTCATTGCACATCTGATTCTCGTGGCGTCGAATGTGCTGGTTTAACTCCTAGATGAATGATGCAATGGATCTATCCTTCTTGGTGCTGACGAACTCCCATTGTTCATCTCGGCGTCCGCAAATCTGGTAAATAGTGTCCTTGAGGTCTTCTTGGTAAACTTCTCCAATGCGTCCTATGGTGATATGGGCTGCCATGCTCTTTCCCAGACTCCAGGTTGGTGCATTGAAAACACTATCTATGGGCTTCGTGATTGGCGTGAATGTTCTTCCCGGAACGTGAGCTTGAATCTTCCAGCGCTCCTCTTCAGGCAGAGTGGCGTTGAAGGTTCCTGTGAAGCTTGGCAATCCAATGTTCAGGTACTTGGTGACTTCCTTCAAGTGAAATCCAAAAGATGTGCCTTCATCCGGTTGGGCGTACTTAATCTTCGCGTTCGTCATCCTAAAGAGTAGAAAATATGAGGAGTTAGAAAATGAGAAGAGAATAGTGATCTATGGCTTTAACTTAGTGGTCGTGTCCTACAGTCAACGTGTGCTCTGATACCATCTCTGTAGCGACCTGACCCGAATGGATCACGTCTACTGTGCTACGGTGTCATCCCTGGATCAGTAATGCTGACACCACACAGTACATCGAGGATTTATAGCAGAGTTGCAATCACACACTTATTACATCGATGGCTCAAAAAGAACTTATTACAATAAATATGGCTGAAGGCCATCTAATATCGATAACAGCGGAAGACTTGGAAGATAAATGGGTCCATCAACTCCAGCGGCATCACTGAGTATAGAACCACGACCTAAAAGCACCTCAATCATCGTCTGAAAAGTCTGCAACATTAACGTTGCAGCCCGAAAACGGGTCAGCACATGGAATATGCTGGCAATGTAACACATAGAGAGTAATGGAATGAAACAGCTATACTATATGCATATTTGGCTGGTGGAAAGCTCTATGGTTACTGTTTTGCGTAAAGCCAATTTTTCCCTACGGCAAAGGAATAAATTTATTTAACTATCATGGTGGTTGTGAAACATTGAGAATGGTTGACGACATTCTCAATCCCAATTAAAAATAATTAAAACCCAACAACATTAATTAGAAGTATCATGTTGAGATTCACATGATATTCAAGTACTAGATACTCAAGTTGTCCATAACCGGGGACACGGCTAATCATTATTAGTTTGTACACTCTGCAGAGGTTTGCACACTTTTCCCCACACGACTCGATCGCCTCCGTTTGTTTTCTCGCACTACATGGCGTTTGAGAAACGGATGACCGAGACATAGTCTTTCAGAAGTGCTAGCACCTTACATGTGGGGTAGACCGGTACACCTACATCCCCTACATCTGCTAGTCCACCCCGTAGGAGTTCGCACAACTTAGTCAACTATGATAGAGCCCATAGTAGCATGTGGCTGCACACGGAAGTTTCTAGCATGAATTATCTTATGATCCCTTTGAGCCTGGGTGGCGGTCCGAAAAAAAACAGGCAAGTCCTGATAGACATCAGGTGCCTCAATCCACCCAGATGTGTGTTAGGTTTCCACCTTAGATAAACCATTAAAATTATCAACTCACATCTGTCATGGATATCACTCACCCAATCCACGTCTACTAGCATAGCATGTCATAATAATAAGCAAACGTAGAAGTAACTCCCAAAGGTTTCATAGTAATACAGGTAATAGGTACTACCTCATCTACTTCCCATCCCACAATTTAACTAGATCCTAATCATGCAATGTGAGAGGATTGATATAATGCAATAAAACATGGGTTGTAGAAAAGGTATGATCAAAGTGTTACTTGCCTTGCTGATGATCCGCGAGTCCTAGGGTTTCGAAGTAACAAGCGGCGCAATCCGGGAAATCTATCGCAGACAAACAACAAGCACACAATAAGTACTCATCTAATGCACAGGTAAAACTCGAACAAGAGATCGAACCAGATAGTTCAACTTAAGAACTCCGGTGGCAAAGAAAGAACGAACCGAACAAAGAAACCGAAAACAAACGGCGGAAGAAAACAACTCGGTTCTAGCAAGTTGAATCTAGGTCAAATTTTACCGGGGCAAAAACTTGTTTAAGTTGATTAGACGGATCAGCGGTTTCGAGACGAAACTCTAGGTGCTTGAATCACCTGATTCCGATAAACGGGCGAGAAGAAAGACTAGAACGAAGATCGGATCTGAGATCGCGATTGCGGAATAAATCCGACGAAAAGAAAAAGAAGAACGGTTAAACGAACGAACGTCGTTAACCTAGAAGAATCCGGTGATCACGTTCGTTAGGACGAACGGTCCAGCGAACGGTCCAAGGCAACTAAATCGGAAAAGAAAACGAATCCGATCTAGGGTTTTGGAGAAGAAAACCGAACGAAAAACCGATCTAGAAAAACGGAACGGTTTAGAGAAGAAAAGAATCGGAACGATTAGAAGAAAACGATCCGAGGAAAAGAAAAGAGACGCGGCGCGGTACCTCCGGCGAGGTCTCCGGTGAGGGGCTCCGGCGGCGGTGGCGTTTGGCGGCGGCGGCGGTGGGGTGGGTGAGGGGCGGCGGCGGTGTAGGCAAGGCGCGGCGGCGGCGGGTGACGCAGGGCGCGGCGCGGGTGAGAGGCGCGGGGTGAGGCGCGGCTTGGGTGGTGGAGAGAGGGGTTTTGATTTGATGTTTAGAGGGGGGGTGCTTGGGTATTTATATTGGGGAGGGGAGGGGTTTACTTGGGGTAGAGGGCAAGGAATTAGACTAGGAATAGGAATAACGAAATAAGGAAAAAGGGGCAAGGGGCGCCCTAGAATCCTTTTAGGATTCGGTACAGGAGCAAGAGGCGGCGGCGGCCTCCTGGCCTTGCGCTAGCGCGCCTGGGCGCAGGGGCGCAGCGGCGGCTGGGGCTGTGGCCGGCCTGGGCCTTGGCCCGGCTGGCCTGCGGTAAGTCCTTTTTTTTATAAACGGTTCAGCGCGCAGAAAAAAACAAAAAGAGATCTAAACGAACTCCGAAAAATCTAAAGTAAATTTTCCCCGACTCCTAAAAATGAGCCGAACAAAATGAACTTTTCTCCGGGCCTAAAATGCAATTTTCAAAAACGCGCATTTTTCCCTATCCAAATAAAATGCAAATAAAACTCCGGCAAACAAAATTGATCTATTTATTAAATCTTCATTTTTCCTAAATTTTGGGGAAGTCATATTATTCCCTCTCTCATATTTTGATATTGGAAAAATAATTGAAGATAAAATAAAATAAATCAAATGATCCTTTTTTTCAAAATTTGAGAGAACTCAAATATGAAAATAACGAAATCTCCAACTCTCTCCGGAGGTCCTTGAGTTGCGTGAAATTTCTAGGATCAACCAAAATGCATGAAAATATGATATGCATGATGATCTAGTGTATAACATTCCAAATTGGAAATTTGGGATGTTACAGCGGTGCCGAACCCCCTCCCTCCCTATGGCGCCGCACCACCTCCCCCCCATGCAACCGCACCACCTCCCTTCCCGCGGCGCCGCATCGCCTCCCACACGTGCTATCCCGTCACGTCACGACCTCCCTGTTTCGTCGGACCACCTTCCGTCGCGTCGTCGGACCACCTCCCTGTCTGCACCACTGCACCACCTTCACTCCCCTGCACCGCCTAGCCTCCATCTTTGTCCGTGCTGCTGCCCCACCTTCTTCCCCCGCGCCACCGCGGTGCCATCCCGATGACCTCCCACCGGCCTAGCCCCGACCCCTTCTCCCCTACTTCCTTCCTCGCCGTTCCGGCCCACCAGCAAAGAACCAGAGCCATAGCCACCAAGGTGTTCTTCCCTCCTAGTTCCTCCCGGCTGCGCCATGGCCATGCCACGTGCATTGCCGGCAACACAACAACGCTGCCGCCCAACAGCCGCCTCCATGGCTGAGGTGGATCCACTTTCTTCCCCATTGGTTCGTGCTCCTACACTCCCTATCCAGCTTCCCCGTGCTCGTCATCTTCAGAGATCCAGCGCTCAGGGCTGTCTCTTCTTCCACCGGCGAGGATTCAGGTAGCGCTGCATTGTCCCTTATGGGGATGACACCGATGCCCTTCATGCTCACCACCAACACATCCTTCATCCACACATCCGGGCATCCCCACTACCCCCCAATCCAACACATGGTAGGACGAGCCCCGGCTGCTACGCTCCCCTGTCCTCCGACCTCTCTCTTCTGTTGTTTTTGACTCGATGCCTATCACACCTAGAGCTGAGCTACTGTGGCTTCTGGCTCTGGTGTGTGGCCACATCGCCGATGAACATCATGCTCCCCATTCCTCCTCTCGGGGATGAGCAATACAAGGTCATCGCTGGAGCAGTCCGCTTGCCTCCTCTCTCGCGAACCGCTACATCCTCGCCAGCAGTTTGCTATGTTTATCTCTTAAGTTCTTTGTGTATGAAAAATGGACTAACTTTTCTTTTGTAGTTTGACCTTTGGTGTTTCAGATTTTTGTTGTGCGCCCGGATGTGCAGTGCAGTGCACCCGGATCCCGCAGGCAGTGCACCGCGCACCCTGTTGTGGTTCATCCACGGCCACCGCCAACGAAATTGTAGTTTATGCACCTTGTTGACATTTTGCTTGTGCTTTTTGTGTGTCGGTCGCATGCGTGCCGAGTCGAGCTGAATGTGTTGTGTCGGACGAGATGCAGTACGGTTGGTGCCGCCGTGAAGCTCATTGGTGGCTTATGTGTGGTTCAGCAGCTCTTTAGGGTTCACTTTTTTGGGGTTCTTTGGGGTTCACTTTTTTGTTGGAAAACAAAAAAAGTAATGTAGTGCACTTCGGTATATGTCACGGTTCACTAGTACTCATCTTTGTGGTCCACTTTCGTTTGTGCTCTATGTAAAGTGCAAAAATAATAGGGAAGCAAAAACAGAGTAATGAGGTTCACTTTGAAGAGTGTTGAGGTTCGCTTGTGCTCTATGTGAAGTGCAAAAGTTTTAGCAAAGCAAAAACAGTAATGTGGTTCACTTTTGATAGTGTTGTGATTCATTTTCACTCAATGTTAAGTGTAAAAAATATGCTAAAAGAAATGAAAAAATAATGTGGTTCACTTAAACTTATGTCGAGGTTCACTTTTTCTTTGATGTGCAGTGCACTTGCCTCATATCACAAAAAAAGTAACAAAAAAACTCATGCAATACTGTATCGGACATTACAGTGTGGTTTTCTGTCTGATGAAGGGTAAAAATATGCTAAAAGAAATGAAAAAATAATGCGGTCCACTTAAACATATGTCGAGGTTCACTTTTTCTTCGATGTGCACTATACTCACCTCATATCACAAAAACAGTAACAGAAAAACTCATGCAATACTCTGTCGGACATTGCAGTGCGGTTTTCTATTTGATGCAGTGCAGTTTTCTGTGTGAAGCAGTGCACTCATCCGTCTGATCTAGTATAGACGACGATTTTGGTGTCGTGAAAAACATAGTGTTCGCGTTTTCGGTATTTTTTAAATTGCTCTTAAACCGTAAAGAATTAGAGAGAGCGTTCTACATGAAAAAGTTGCGCCTAGACAATATCTTTCCAACGGCGTATCATTCGGATCATTCCTATGAGCGGTTTGAAAAAAATTACGAAAAAACGGCCGGTGCCACTTGTCTTCTGCCACACGATTTTCAAAATTATCTAAAAACCGTAAGGTATCTCAAAAAAATTTCAACATATGAAAGTTGTGCCTCGTCCGTAGCTTTTCAATGGTATATTACACACCTCGTTTCGACAAACGGTTAGAAAACTGGAGCGAAAACAGTACCGAAAAATTGAGAAAATTTGAAAAACAGAATTCCGCGATTTAGTAAATTTGGAACTGCTCTTAAACCGTAACGAATTAGAGAAAATAATAGATATAAAAAATATGCGCCTCGATGATATCTTTCCAACGGTGAACATTTGCTTAATTCCGACGAGCGGTTTAGGAAAAAACGCGAAAAAACGCTCACTGCTACTCATCGCGCGCCGCTCCATTTCCAAAAATTCTCTTAAACCGTGAAGAATCTAGATAACATTTCAACATAGCGATGTTGCGCCTAATCCATAGCTTTTCAATGGTATATTACACGCCTCGTTCTAACAAACGGTTAACAAATTAGAGGAAAAAATGTACCGAAAAAATACCGCGTACAGTTTTTTTCGACGGGAAGTGCACTCGCATCAGTACTGCAGTGCTATTGCTTCAAAAAATGACGTGCACTTCTGTTGAGCGTGCACTTCCGTCCTATTCTGCTAATATTAGCAGAATAGTTATTCTGCTAACACTTCAGAACTGCACGCTCAACGGACGATGAACCAGATGCATATGATAAAACTTTCGATAAAATTCCAATTTTAATTGGTTGTAGTTCCAAGCTCGAATATCATCACGTAGCCTATACCATGTCAATGCCTTTCCCTTGAAAGATGAAGGGAAGAGCTTCTTCTTGACTTCATCCTCGGGCAAACATGCCAGCTTAAATAATCCACAAGCTTCATCCACATAGATTAGATGCATATCACAAAACTAAGGATTAGCTAGAAGTTTTTATATCATACCCAAAGGAATTTCATAATAAATATTTTCAGTAGGTGCAGTAGGTTGAGGAGCAACTTCTTGCTCTACCAGTCGACGTGAAGATACCCCGAACAAGCACCTCAAGGGATAATGTTCCATAGTGACAAGTGACAGTAAATTTCAGCACGTAATATAAATTTTTCCTTACCAAATTCCACTCACCAAAGGCGCTTCACTCCCAAGCAATGGTACTAGAAAAGAGTCTTGATGACCCACAAGTATAGTGGATCTATCGTAGTCCTTTCAATAAGTAAGAGTGTCGAACTCAATGAGGAGCGGAAGGAAATGACAAGCGGTTTCAGCAAGGTATTTTCTGCAAGCACAAAAATTATCGCTAACATAGTTTTGTGATAAGATAATTTGTAACGGGTAGCAAGTGTAACAATGGTGCATCAAGGTAGCCCAATCCTTTTTGTAGCAAAGGATAAGCCTGGACGAACTCTTCTATAAAGCAAAGTGCTCCCGAGGACACATGGGAATTATTGTCAAGTTAGTTTTCATCATGCTCATATGATTCGCGTTCGTTACTTTGATAATTTGGTATGTGGGTGGACTGGTGCTTGGGTTCTATCCTTACTTGGATAAGCCTCCCACTTATGATTAACCCCTCTCGCAAGCATCTGCAACCACGAAAGAAGAATTAAGAAATCTAACCATAGCATGAAACATGTTGATCCTAATCATGCCCCTTACGAAGCAATGCATAAACTAGGGTTTAAGCTTCTGTCACTCTAGAAACCCATCATCTACTTATTACTTCCCAATGCCATCCCCTAGGCCCAAATCATGGTTAAAATGTCATGTAGTCGACGTTCACATAACACCACTAGAGGAAAGACAACATACATCTCATCAAAATATCAAACGAATACCAAATTCACATGATTACTTATAACAAGACTTCTCCCATGTCCTGAGGAACAAACGTAACTACTCACAAAGCATATTCATGTTCAAGATCAGAGGGGTATTGAATATCATTAAGGATCTCAACATAAGATCTATTACCGAATAAACCAACTAACATCAACTACAAGGAGTAATCAACACTACTAGCAACCCACATGTACCAATCTGAGGTTTTGAGACAAAGATCGAGTACAAGAGGTGAACTAGGATTTGAGAGGAGATGATGTTGGTGAAGATATTGATGGAGATTGACCAGATCTCGACGAGAGGATCGTTGGTGATGACGATGGCTTTGATTTTCCCCTCCCGGAGGGAAGTTTCTTCGGCAGAGTAGCTCCGTCAGAGCCCTAGATTGCTTATGCCCGGGTTCCGCCTCGAGACGGCGGCGCTTTGTCCCGAAATCTTCCTTATGATTTTTCCAGGTAAAAACCCTTCATATAGCAAAAGATGGACACCGGAGACCTACCAGGGGGCCTACAAGCTCTAGGGGCGCGCCGAGGCGGTAGGGCGCGCCCCCAGGCTTGTGGCCACCTGGTGGGTCCCCTCTGGTACTTTCTTCACCCAATATTATTTATATATTACAAAATAATTCTCCATAAATTTTCAGGACTTTTGATGTTGCGTAGAATAGGTCTCTCAGATTTTCTCCATTCCGGTCCAGAATTCGAGCTGCCGACATTCTCCCTTTTCACGTAAATCTTGTAAAATAAGAGAGAAAAGGCATAAGTATTCTACCATAATGTGTAATAACATCCCATAATGCAATAAATATCAATATAAAAGCATGATGCAAAATGGACGTATCAGTGGGTCATCAAGACTCTTTTCTGGCGCCATTGTTGGGGAGTGAAGCGCTCTTGGTAAGTGGAAATCGGTAAGGAAAATTTTATATTACGTGCTGAAATTTATCATCAGTTGTTACTATGAAAAACAATCCTTTGAGGGGTTTGTTCGGGGTATTTTCACCTCGACCAGAAGCACAAAGAGGTGCCCCTCAACCTACTACACTTACTGAAAATATTAGTTAAGAAATTCCTTCGGGTAAGATAGAGCAACTGCTAGCTAATCCTTATCTGGGAGACGAAACAACGCATCTCGATATGCATTTGATACATGTGAATGAAATTTGTGGATTGTTTAAGCTTGCAGGTTTGCACGGAGATGAAGTTAAGAAGAAGGTTTTCCCTTTATCTTTGGGGAAAAAATCATTGACATGATATAGGCTATGCGAGGATATTGGATCTTGGAACTAGAATCGATTGAAATTGGAATTTCACCAAAGTTTTATCCTATGCATCTAGTTCATCATGATCGGAATTATATATATAATTTTCGGCCTCGTGAAGGAGAAAGTATAGCTCTATCTTGGGGGAGGCTTAAGTCAATGTTATATTCATGCCCCAATCATGCGCTCTCAAGAGAAATTGTCATTATGAATATTTATGCTCGGTTTTCTCATAATGATCAATCCATGCTCGATACTTCTTGTGCTGGTTCTTTTATGAAGAAGACTATTGAATTAAGGTTGGGTCTTTTAGAAAGAATTAAACGAAACTCTGAAGATTAGGAACTCGATGAAGGTAAAGATTCATGTATTAAACTTGAGTTTGTTTGCATTAAATCTTTTATGGATACCAATGCTTTTCACAAGTTTAGCACTAAATATGGACTTGACTCTCAGATAGTAGCCTCTTTTTGTGAATCATTTGCTACTCATATTGATCTCCCTAAGGAGAAGTAGATTAAATATAATCACCCTATTAAATAAGAAATTAAAGAATCAGTTATAGCTAAAGATGAAACTATCATTTACAATGTTGATCCAGTAGTTCCTACAACTTAAATTGAAAAAAACACCTTTCCCTATTAGGATGAAGGAACATGCTAAGGTATCAAAGGTGGTTCGCAAAAGTAATATTAAAGCAACTAGACCCTTTGAAAAAAATGAAGGTAGAACCTAGTGTTGCTATGGTTAAAGATATCTTGGTTGAAAATATCAATGTGCATGTTATTTACTTCTGTGATGAAGATGCTAGAATTGCTAAACCCGTGGAAAAGGATAAACATACACCTGTTGTTGGCATGCCTATTGTCTCAGTTAAAATAGGAGATCATTGCTATCATGGTTTATGTGACTCGGGTGCTAGTGTGAGTGTTATCCCTTTTACTTTATACCAAGAAATTATGAATGATATTGCACCCACCGAAATAGAAGACATAGATGTTACTATTAAACTTGCTAATAGAGATAACATCACACCACTTGGGATTGTTAGAGATGTTAAAGGCTTGTGTGGGAAAATAAAATACCCTACTGATTCTAGTTCTTTTTTCCCCACAAGATGACTTTTGTCCCATAATTTTTGGTAGACCTTTCTTGAACACTGTCAATGCTAAGATAGATTGCCATAAAGACACAATCTGTGTCAACTTTGGTGATGTGTCTCATGAGTTTAACTTCTCTAAATTTCATAGACAACCTCACGATAAAGAGTCACCTAGTCAGGATGAAATAATTGGTATTGCTTCTATTTTTTGACTATAAACAGTAGGGTAAAACCCCACTGCAACTTTTATTAAAAATAAAAAGAGCTAAACACTAGGAGTCTGACAGGGCTTGAGATAAGCCCAAGACCAAGAAAAGAAAAGAAAAGAAAAGGAAGAAGACCTAAAAGTACAATGAGGAAAATGAAAACTGAGAAAAGAAGAAGAAGAAGAAGAAGAAGAAGAAGAAGAAAGAAAACAGAAAAAGAAGAACTAAATTCTACTGACTATCCAAGCCCTGAATTGGTGAACAAATTTTTGTTTGATTCTGTACTCCAGCCACTTGAGCTCCTCGAAGAAGATAGCTTTCCAGCCTTGGAAAGAAGGTTGAATATGCTCAAAAAATTTGTTGTTTCTGGATATCCAAATTGCCCAAGATCCCAAAATAATAATTTCCATGAAGAAGTGGACATTAGGTTTTTCTTTCAAGTCTTGATAAGCTTCTAGCATAGATAGATTTCTCTTTCTAGTTGGGCAAATGAAATCCCAACATTGGTGTGAGAATGGGTAGGTCCAGAACAAATGGTGTAGAGTTTCTACTTGTTGACAGTTAAGCACAACACAGTTCTAATCATCTAGTGCAAAGGTTTTTCTTCTGAGTAGATTTCTTGTGTTGACCCAGTCATGAAGCAGCATCCAAAAAATACCTTATGCTTTGGTTGACAAGAGCTTTTCCAGATCCATTTAAAATGTTGTGGAACCTATTTGTGTCAATCAATACCAAGTATGCCTTGGATGATGAAAAGGCACCATTTCCCTAGATATAACTCCATGTGTCTATCATAGTGAAATAATTTGACTGCCTGATCTCTAAACAAAGGTTTTCCATACTGATGAACTCTTCATGTGCTTGAGTGGTCAGTGGCAAATGAAATAGATCTTCAATGTATACCTCATTCACAACCTAATGGAGACTAGCCTGAGGATTAATCACAAAAGAGAATAGATGTGGGAAATTCCTTCTCATTAAATTGGAATGCCAGAGATCCTCCCAAAACAGAGCACTTTTTCCATCTCCAAGATTGCATCTAGCCATAGCTTTATACTGGTCAATGAGTGCCAAATTTTCCTTCCACCAAAATGACCCTACCTGCTGCCCCCCGGGCATTTGGCCATTGTCATAACATGACTCCCAAATCAGATTTACCCACGGAATATCATGCTAGTTGTAAAATTTGTGTAGGTTTTTCATGAGCAGAGCCTTATTTTGTGTGAAAATGTCCATAACTGCCAAGACACCCTGATCTTTGGGTCGACAAATAGTGCTCCAGGCTACTAATGCTGGTCTTCTATCTTCCAAATCTGGACTTCTCCATAGGCAATGTCTTAAGTATTTTATAATCTGGTTTTTAATGCTGATTGGAATATCGAAACAGCACATGAAGAGTATAGGTAATGATGCCAATACTGATTTTACCAATAATAGTTTACCAGCTTGTGTCATAAAATTAGCAAGCCCTGCTAACCTTTTAGCCACCTTAGTGACCATGGGGAGGCACTGTTCCACTGTAGGCTTCTGCAAACCCAATGGCAACCCCAAGTAAGTAAAGGGGAATTGACCCCTGTCACAATGCATTGTATTTATGAGAATTTGTGATATCTCTTCCTCAATATTAATTGGTACCAGGAAGGATTTTTCATAATTAACTTTCATACCAGTAGCGGAGGCAAGTGTATTTAGGAGAGCTCTAAGGCAAACTAGCTGCCTGGCATTAGCTGGCATGAGAACCAAGGTATCAACAAGATATTGCACTACTAGAAAATCATGGCATGAATTGAATTGTAAAGGAGCAGTTATGATGCCCAATCTCATGGCTATGTTTAGCACAGATTGAAGAAGATCAGTTGCCAGCACAAAAAGAAAGGGGGAAGTGGGTCCCCTTGTCTAACACCTCTTTTGCAATAGAATTTTTTCCCTGGAACACCATTAAGCATGACTATAGATGAGGCAAAATAAAAAAGAGACTGAATCTAGCTGATCCATTTCTCTCCAAAACCTTTAGCTCTTAAAATATCAATGATAGCTTGGTGCTCAATAGTGTCAAAAGCCTTTTCAAATCAAGTCTTAGGACCACCACATCCTGCCTGGATTTGGAACAGATACTCATAGGCCCAACCTAAACAATCTTAAATCACACTATCTTTGAGAAAACCATATTGATTGACATGGATCATTTGAAAAATAACTTTTTGAATTTGCTAGAAGTTTAGTAATGATCTTCAAAACACCATTGAGAAGAGAAATGGGCCTGAAATCATTTGGTGAAAGTGGCACCTCCTTCTTTGGAACCAAAGTTATGAAAGAACTGTTAATGTTTTCCAGGTTAACTCCCCCCTCATGAAAATCCATGATTAACTATCTTACGTCCTGACCTATTATATCCCAGCATGCTTTCAGAAATTCATTGTTAAATCCATCAGGCAGGTGATTTATCTGTGGGGAGATTCTTGACCACCTTATCAATTTCTTCAGCTTTGAATGGCTCTTCTAGCTCTTGGAAAACAGAGCTAGGTGTTGATTGCTCAAATAAATTGTTGAGGTCAAAATTCATATTATGCCCTTCTGAATGTCCTAGCCTTTTTTTGAAAGCTTCCTACAGAATTGCAGCTTTACCTGCATGGTCAGTCACTTCAACATTATCCTCATTGTGCAGCATGGCAATTTTGTTATGTTTGTAATTGATTGAGGCCTTAGCATGGAAAAACTTTGTGTTTTCATCACCAAATTTAACTCCCTTGATTTTCCCTATTTGTCTCCAATAGATCTTCTGATTGTTTAAAACCACTGAGGGAGTCCTGGATTAGGGGGTCTCCGGACAGTCGGACTATATCCTTTGGCCGGACTGTTGGACTATGAAGATACAAGATTGAAGACTTCGTCCCGTGTCCGGATGGGACTCTACTTGGCGTGGAAGGCAAGCTTGGCAATACGGATATGAAGATTTCCTCCCTTGTAACCGACTTTATGTAACCCTAACCCCCTCCGGTGTTTATATAAACCGGAGGGTTTAGTCCGTAGGACAATATACAATCATACCATAGGCTAGCTTCAAGGGTTTAGCATCTACGATCTCGTGGTAGATAAACTCTTATAATACTCATATCATCAAGATCAATCAAGTAGGATGTAGGGTTTTACCTCCATCGAAAGGGCCCAAACCTGGGTAAACATCGTTTCCCCTGCCTCCTGTTACCATCCGCCTTAGACGCACAGTTCAGGACCCCCTACCCAAGATCCGCCGGTTTTGACACCGACATTGGTGCTTTCATTGGGAGTTCCACTGTGCCGTCACCATAAGGCTCGATGGCCCCTTCGATCATCAGTAACGATGCGGTCCAGGGTGAGGTTTTCCTCCCCGGACAGATCTTCATATTCGGCGGCTTCGCACTGCGGGCCAATTCGCTTAGCCATCTAGAGCAGATCGAGAGCTACACCCCTAGCCATCAGGTCAGGTTCGGAAACCTAAACTACACTGCCGACGTCCGCGGAGACTTGTTCTTCGACGGATTCGAGCCCATGTCAGGTGTGCCGCGCAATCACGACGAGCATGGCGTAACTCTGCCATCGGACAGTGTTCGGGAGATCGCATCTACAACTACTCCGACCTTCAATCCGGAGCAAATGGCGCCATCCGAGGGTGGAGGGATAGACCCCGCCATGGAAGCCGCACTCTCAGTGGCGATGGAGCCGGACACTGACTTCACCCCTTACAAGAGCCGTGTCGCCAAACCACTGGATTCGTCTCCGGCCATGGACTCTGAGCCACCTGCATCCGTCCCTATCGAATCCGATTGGGCGCCGATCATGGAATTCACCTCCGCGGATATCTTTCAGCACTCGCCTTTCGGCGACGTGCTAAATTCATTAAGGTCTCTCTCCTTGTCAGGAGAACCTTGGCCGAACTATGTCCGGCTAGAATGGGATGCGGACGACGAAGAAATTCACTGCCTACCCACCACCCACTTAGTAGCCACTATCGACGATTTAACCGACATGCTCGACTTCGACTCCGAAGACATCGACGGTATGGACGACAATGCAGGAGACGAACTAGAACCATCGCCCACAGGGAGCTGGACCGCCACCTCATCATATGATATATACATGGTGGACACCCCTAAAGAAGGCAATGGCGAGGAGACAGCGGAGGATGACCCCTCCAAGAAGCAACCCAAGCACCGACGTCAGCGGTGCCGCTCTAAGTCTCGCCGCAGCAATAGTAGTGATACCGGCACAAGAGACAATAACACTCCGAATAGTGCCGAAGACAACCACAATCCCCTCAAGCACGATGTATAGCAGGAGGGTGAACGAGCTAGCCCTCCAGAATAGGCAGCGAATGGAGAATCGGAGGAGGACAATTACATGCCTCTCTCCGAAGACGAGGTGAGCCTCGGCGACGAAGAATTTATCGTACCTGAGGATCCCGTCGAGCAGGAGCGCTTCAAGCGCCGGCTTATGGCCACAACAAATAGCCTAAAGAAAAAGCAACAACAACTTCAAGCTGATCAAGACTTGCTAGCAGACAGATGGCCCGAAGTCCTTGCGGCCGAGGAATACAAACTCGAGCGCCCCTCCAAGAGTTACCCAAAGCGCAGGTTGCTACCTCACCTCAAGGATGAAGCATTGAAACCCACATCACTAGTGTACGATGCGGCTGACCGACCACCTCGTGGCCGAGCTAGAGAGGCGTTTCAGCCTGAAGTTCAGCCTGCACCCCGCCGCCACTCAAACAAAAATACCAAGGCCCGGGGCAACACACGGGACCTACAAGATGTACTGGATAGGAGGGCAAAACATGCAAGGTCAATATATGGGTCACGGGGGTGCGCGCCAACACGGGACGATGACCACCGCGCCGGACACACTAAAAGTAAATCCGGCCAGGCCGAATACAGCAGACAAGACTCATACGAACTGCGTCGTGATATAGCCTGGCACAGAGGCGCCGTACCCCCCTATGCTTCACCGATGAAGTTATGGATCACGAATTCCCGGAGGGTTTTAAACCCGTAAATATCGAATCATATGATTGTACAACAGATCCTGCTGTATGGATTGAGGATTTCCTCCTCCACATCCACATGGCCCGCGGTGATGATCTGCATGCCATCAAGTACCTCCCACTAAAACTCAAAGGACCAGCTCAGCATTGGCTGAATAGCATGCCAGCGGACTCCGTCGGCAGTTGGGAGGATTTGTAAGACGCATTCCTTGACAACTTCCAGGGCGCTTATGTGCGACCACCAGATGATGATGACTTGATCCATATAACTCAGCAGCCAGGGGAATTGGCCAGGCAATTCTGGACACGGTTCCTAACTAAGAAAAACCAAATTGTGACAAGTGGCTTGCCCGACACCTCGGCCAGGAGAAGCCGAAGTCTATGGCAGCCCTCACGACACTCATGAGCCGCTTTTGCATGGGCGAGGATAGCTGGCTGGCTCGTAGCAACAACACATCAAGGAATCCGAGCACTCCAGATACCAAGGATGCTAACGGCATACCACATCGCAACAAACAAAAGCGCCGCAATAACGGCAATAACACCGGTGATATGACAGTCAATGCCGGATTCAGAGGCTCTAGATCCGGTCAGCAGAAAAGCCATTCAAAAGAAGTATTCCGGGCCCATCTAGTTTGGATCGCATACTCGATCGCTCGTGTCAAATCCATGGCACCCCCGATAAGCCATCCAATCACACCAACAGAGAATGCTGGGTGTTCAAGCAGGCCGGCAAGTTAAATGCCAAAAACAAGGACAAGGGGCTGCATAGCAATGATGAGGAGGAGCCCCGGCTGCCAAACACGGCAGGACAGGAGAGGTTCCCCCCACAAGTAAAGACGGTGAACATGATATACGCAACCCACATTCCCAAGAGGGAACGGAAGCGTGCACTAAGGGATGTCTATACGATGGAGCCCGTCGCCCCAAAGTTCAACCCATGGTCCACCTGTCCGATCACCTTTGATCACAGGGACCACCCCACTAGTATCCGTCATGGCGGATCCGCCGCACTGGTCCTAGACCCCATCATCGACAGATTTCACCTCACTCGAGTCCTTATGGATGGCGGCAGCAGCCTGAACCTGCTCTATCAGGATACAGTGCGCAAAATGGGTATAGATCCCTCGAGGATCAAACCTCCAAAACAACCTTTAAGGGCGTCATCCCAGGTGTAGAGGCCCATTGCACGGGCTCAATCACACTGGAAGTGGTCTTCGGATCTCCAGAAAACTTCCGAAATGAGGAGTTAATCTTCGATATCGTCCCGTTCCGCCGTGGCTAGCACACACTGCTCGGGCGAACCGCATTTGCAAAATTTAATGCGGTACCACATTATGCATACCTCAAGCTCAAGATGGCAGGACCTAGGGGGGTCATAACAGTCAATGGAAACACATAACGCTTGCTCCGCATGGAAGAGCACGCTGCGGCCCTCGCAGCAGAAGCACAAATCAACCTTTTTAAGGCAAACCGCTAATTCGGCAATACAGCCCCCAGACACCTTCAAGCGAGTCCGGAGTAAACTGCAACAGGATCTCCTGGCACGTTCAGAGCTCGCCTAGCAGTCCGGCCCCCGTCTGAGTCCCAGTCAAGTGATGAAATATGTGCCGCGTGTACATAATTACGCACTGAAAATACCATGGGCATAGGCGGGGGCACGATCAGGGAACGTCCCACAATGCGGCTTAACTGTACTAGGGGTTGCATACCTTTTTCATTTTTTCTCTTTCAGGACCTTACTCTATGGAAGCCCTTTCTGATAGTATGATTGTCGGACACATTACGGGAACAACCAAGGAGGCAAGAATCTAAGACGTACAAGGGAACCCCCACGTGGTCTCTAATAACAATAGATATACCCGCTTTTTACTACCCATATGCAGCTTGCCCTTGGATAGGACATGTCAGATAGTCCTATTTCTTGCTTATTGCACTACTTGTAGCAGTACGCTTCGACGTATTATTTAAATAACAATGCATAGCATTAGTCTATTATTGCTTTATTTATCCCTTTTTTCTTATATGTTCATTTATGACAACTTGCACCCGTACATTCTGGTACGGTCAATACGCCAGAGGCTTTCTTTTACCCCATAATACAATGTGAGAAGTCCGAACACTTTCGACAGTGCGGCACCCCGAACTTATAGCATTATATGAATCAGCTCCGAATCATGTCTTGGGTCAATAGTTGGGTTTGCCCGACTCCCATGAGAGAACTACTGCTATATCGGCTAAGGTAGCGCTGAGAGAACTACTGCGATTGTGTCCCGGTTCTTCCGCACGAACACCTCAGTAGAGAAAGCCGAAAACCGACTGTCATGATAAGGCGAGAGTTGGTCAATGTTCGAGAGGTCTCAAGTCCTTAAAGACTTTTTCCGCTTCGGGTGAGGAGTCGGCCTTGCCCGACTTAGGCATGTATAGCGCCCCCAATTCGTCCTTCCGAATATTAGGGGATTCACAAAAATTTAAAATTGTAGACTTCTATGGCTAAGTGAGAGTGATAAAGCCTTATAGTCTGATTTCCTGGTTCGTTGTGCTAAACACCTGCCTCGAAGGACCCAAAATTGGGATAAATAGTGCTCAGGTTTATCCCGAACACCCTAGTAATAGGTACATGGGGGCAGAAGCCGACGACTAGCCAACTCTCAGATTTTATAAACGGCCGCACAGAAGGTAATATTTTAAATTCAAAAAGCGTTGCATAGCGCAAATGAACTTGTTTCAAATAAATAGGATCACATAAGCATGTTCATTCAAAAATTACATCTCTGGCACATTCATCCGCCACAAGGCGGGAACCCTTCAGGACAATGTCATAATACATTTCGGGGTGGCGATGCTCCTTGCCCTCTGGCGACCCCTCCTTCACCACCTTCACGGCGTCCAGCTTCACCCAGTGCACCTTCGCCCGGGCAAAAGCCCTGCGCGCACCCTCGATGCAGACGGACCGCTTTATGACTTCAAGCCATGGGCAGGCATCCACAAGCCACCCCACCAGACCGAAGTAGCTGTCGGGCAGGGGCTCGCTAGGCCACATACGGACTATAAGACCCTTCATGGCCTATTCGGCCGCCTTGTGAAGCTCGACCAATTGCTTCAGCTGGTCACTCAAGGGCATTGGGTGTTTGGTCCCAGTATAATGAGAGCAGAGCAACTTTTCCGTCGAGCTTCCCTCGTTAGCTCGGTAAAATTCCGCGGCATCCAGTACACTGCGGGGAAGATCTACGAACGCTCCTGGAGAGCTCCGAACTCGGGTAAGTAAAAGGAAAGTTTCCTTCACGTGCTTGCTTTGCATAATGAATGCCTTACCCGCTGCTATCTTCTTCACCGCATAAATCTCCTGGAGGGCCTTGTGGGCTTCCGCCTTGGCGCTCCGGGCGCTTTCGAGCGCCTTCACAAGCTCGGACTCTCGCGTCTTAGAGTCAAGCTCCAAGGACTCGTGTTTTTAGGCGAGAGCCTTGAGCTCTTGCTGCACCTCGCCTACCCGGGCTTCTTGCTTTTCCCGCTCCATGCGCTCCTTGGCCGCTTTGTCTTCGGCCTCGGACAACGCCTTCTTCAGGGTAATCACCTCGGTCGTGGCCCCTGGCAAGTTCATGATGATCCTATTACTTTCCAACCGAACTTCTTTTTAATGTACAGACAAGGTATTGCTTACCTTTGCTCTCCTTGAGCTGCCTCTTGGCAAGGCCGAGCTCGTCCTCGGACCGCTCCAGGTCCTGCTTCAGTACAGAGACCTCCGCAGTACGTGCGGCAGTGGCCAGCAGTGAAGCCTGCACATGCACATAGACACATTCTGATTGGACTCCTGAGTCATTATTTGATCCTCTATTCGGCCTTTCTTCGTGAACGCCGAATAGAGCATCAGGGGCTACTGTCTATGCGGTAATATTTTCTTATATTTGTATTGCTTACCTCAAAGCCTGTTACGAGGCTGGCACAAGCTTCGGTTAGTCCGTTTTTGGCGGACTGGACCATCTCGATCACCACACTCATGACAGTGTGGTGCTCTTCATCAATGGAAGCGCCGTGAAGCGCTTCCAACAAGTTGTCCGGTGCCTCTGGATGGGCAGAGGCCACCGGCACGGGCGGCTTGCCCCCTTAATGGGGGATCGCCTGCCGGAGTCCGGAACCATCGAAGGTTCCGGCGCAGTGTTCGACTGGGGGCCGAACACGGAGCTCGTGGGAGTCTTGCTCCCTTTGCGCCCAGGGTCCGGAAGGTCGCCTTGAGGCGCCCCTAGGACAACCTCCCCTCGGCTTGGTGCCTTTCAAGACAACACCTCACTATTTTCCGTAGGGCAAGGGGTGGAGGCGGTCGGAAGAGAACCACTATTCATATCCGACGAGTCCAAAGAACCGCTCGATGAAGATGTGTCGAGATGAACTCGGGATAGACTACATAATCATGTTCGGCATGAGGAGAAGCAGGGCAATAAAATGTACCATGAATTACTATGGTATTCGAATACTTACGACTTTGCTAGGGGCTTGACCCTGGGTAGCCACTCGTCGCCGTTGTAGGCGGCCGTCGTGGAGCAGTCTGGAGGGAGGGTCCTTCCCTTCTTAGACCCTTCGGCCTCCCCGGTTGGGGCGGCCTTCCTTTTCTTGTTTCCCCCAGCTGGGGGGAGAACTTTTCTCTTCCTCATCCTCGTTTTCATGGGAGGAGTGTGTGTCGGAGTCATCTAACGATGAGTCCAATACAACCTTGCCTGAGACCCTTTTGGGTCCCCGTGGCCTTCTTCTTGGTCTTCTTCTTCGGCACCATGTAAGGTGCCGGAGCCAGCATCTCCGTTAGGAGAGCATCCATAGGATCTTCAGGCAGGGGGGGCTGGGAAATAGAGCTGCTCCGTTGTCTTTATCTAGTCTTGTTAATGGCATGGAAGCTTAGATCCTGCACATCATTTAACTGCGGAAAATAAATACCCTGTGAGATACAAAAACTTACCGGATTGGCATGGAGCTTTGCGCTGAGTCCGCGGTCCTCGGTGAGGGAAGGAGGTACGTCGGCGCCCTTGAACAACACCCTCTAGACATCCTTATGCGTCGTGCGGTAGAGCTCTCGCAGCGTCTGGTGCTTGGCCGGGTTGAACTCCCACAAATTGAAGGCTCGTCGTTGACACGGGAGAATCTGGCGGAAGAGCATGACATGGACCACATTGACGAGCTTGATTTTATTGCTCATCATGTTCCTGATGCAGGTCTGGAGTCCGGTCAGATCTACCGAGGAACCCCAGGACAGGCCCTTCTCTTTCCAGGAAGTGAGCCGCATGGGGATTCCGGATCGGAATTTGGGGGCCGCCACCCAGTTGGTGTCGCGCGGCTCGGTGATGTAGAACCACCCCGATTGCCACCCCTTTATGGTCTCCACATAGGAGCCTTCGAGCCAGGTGACGTTAGGCATTTTTCCCACCATGGTGCCTCCGCACTCTGCTTGCTGGCCGACCACCACCTTCGGTTTAACATTGAAGGTCTTCAGCCACAGGCGGAAGTGGGGCCTGATGCGAAGGAAGGCCTCGCACACAACGATAAAGGCCGAGATGTTGAGGATGAAATTGGGGGCCAGATCATGAAAATCCAGCCCGTAGTAGAACATGAGCCTGCGGACAAACGGGTGGAGGGGAAATCCCAGTACGCGGACGAAGTAAGTAAGAAAAACTACCCTCTCATGGGGTTCAGGCGTAGGGATGGTCTGCCCTGCATCTGGCAGCCGGTGCGCGATATCCGCAGCCAGATATCTGGCTTCCCGTAACTTTGTGATGTTCTCCTCCGTCACGGAGGAGACCATCCACTTGCCTCCCGCTCCGGACATGCTTGGAGTGGTTTGAGAAGAAAGACGCGAACTTGGGCGCTGGAGCTCGCGTGTGCGAGAATGGGTAAGCAAGGAGGAAGAAGGCGTGGGTAAAAAGGGTGAATCCTTGTCCCTTTATAAGGACGGAAGAGGCGATGCGCCTCCCCACTTGCCTGGTAAAATCGCTTATTCCCCAAGCACCGTAATTGATGGCGCAGTTGGGTTACCCACGTCCGTATTGATGAGAATCTCATAATAAGGGGGACACGATCTCTGCTTTGACAAGACTTGTCAAGAAAACCGCGTCGCGATATGTGCGGTGCTGGTTGAGAAAACAGTTCGAATAATGACCGGGCCATGGTGTGATGGCATGCTGGAGGAGGAACCCGCCTTGCAATGCCGAAGACAAATCTGCGTGCTGGACTCATCGTCATTGAAGCCTGGTTCAGGGGCTACTGTGGGAGTCCTCGATTAGGGGGTCTCCAGACAGCCGGACTATATCCTTTGGCCGGACTGTTGGACAATGAAGATACAAGATTGAAGACTTCGTCCCGTGTCAGGATGGGACTCTCCTTGGCGTGGAAGGCAAGCTTGGCAATATGGATATGAAGATTTCCTCCCTTGTAACCGACTTTGTGTAACCCTAGCCCCCTCCGGTGTCTATATAAACCAGAAGGTTTAGTCTGTAGGATAATATACAATCATACCATAGGCTAGCTTCTAGGGTTTAGCCTCTATGATCTCGTGGTAGATCAACTCTTGTAATACTCATATCATCAAGATCAATCAAGTAGGATGTCGGGTTTTACCTCCATTGAGAGGGCCCGAACCTAGGTAAACATCGTGTCCCCTACCTCCTGTTACCATCCGCCTTAGACGCACAGTTCGGGAGCCCCTACCCGAGATCCGCCGGTTTTGACACCGACAACCACCAGCAAGTATTCTTTGAGTAATGTTCTACAATTCCCTTCATATTGGCTCAGACTTATATATTCCTCAATCAGAACCCAAAAAAGATGCAGTCATTGATCTCTAGGATGGTTTTCTTAAGACAAGAAAGATTTTTTGCCTAAATTTTGAAAGCTCTCCTCAGGTTTTTGAATTTAGCATTGATCCTTTCGGCAGAGTCAGTGTGTCCTACTGGCATATTCCAAGTATTTTGAACAATATCCTTGAAATCAGAATGCTGCAACCAGTATTCAAATCTGAACACCTTTGACTTTGGGATAGAAGTGCCCACTTTGATCATGTAGGGGAGATGGTTAGAAACTAGCTTGGCCATAGGAAGAGTTGTAGTGTTAGGGTATGAGATTACCCAAGAAGCTGAGGTAAAGAACCAGTCAAGCTTTTCCAGAAGAGGGTTTTCTTGCATATTGCTCCAGCTAAAATGTCTCCCTTTAAGTGGCAATTCAATAAGCCCCAAATTGCTAATGGCCTCATTAAATAAAAGCAATTGGTTGACATCACCCCCTGGATTGTTTCTATCAGTAGGAGATCTATTGAAATTATAATCCCCCATAACAATACTGTCTACATCATTAAGCATTCGAATGTTGCTGAACCACTGTATAAATTCAAGTTTGTCTTCTTGTCTACAAGGTCCATAAATATTTGCAACAATCCAAGATTGATGAGATAAATTACATGTGAATTTAACAGCCAATGAGAACTTGTTCCGAAACATCAAATCTCCACTGAAAAGAGAACCATTACATGCAATAAGTAGCCCATCAGAAGCACATACTGAAGGGAGGAAGAAGAACTTTGTAAATATTTGTGGGCAGAAGTTGGGAATGTAGGTTAGATCAAAATCCTCTCTTTTAGTCTCTTGTAGGCAACTAATACCAGTTGCACTTTCTTCAATCTTTGGCTTAAGAGCAAGCCATCTGTTAGATGAATTTATACCCCTAATGTTCCAATCAAGAATATACCAAGATGTGTTGTTATTCACAAGTACTATTGGGATATATGATCAGCCCCTCAAAGTCCACCCCTTGAGACAAAATCCTAATACTAGGATTATTTCTCACTTTAACAACAATATTATAGGAGCTTTTAACATTCAACATCAGCCACTCATTATTTCAAAAGCAAACATGTCCATCAGAATAGCATAAACTGTCCATACTTATAAAGATCTGCTTCAAGGACCCAAGACCATAGAGACTATTACATGCACTACAGAAGCTCCACATTAGCATAATATATAAAACATCCTAGATGTTCTAACATCCCAACAACCACAAAAGGTATTTATGCTGGAGCTGGTACTTCATTTTGAAACTCTTGCTTGGTTTGCTTCTCCAGTGGCCTTGGACACCCTAGCCACCTCCTCCTAAGCTTTCTTCCTGGGCTTCTTAGTTAACTTCTCATGCAACTCCTCCTCAGCCACCTTAAAAAATGATTTTGTGAGGTTTTTGACTAATTTAAAATTTGTAATGGGTGGTAATGCATTGCAAGGTAAGCATATATTGTCATTACATGAATTTCTCTTAAAGCCATTATTATCCAACTTGATTCTATCACTCCTTCTTACCTCTGTTTCAACCAGAGGGCCTTTACCCCTCCTTTTCCTGGTGCTAGTGTCTCCCAAGACCACATTGTGGGGCTTATTGGTCTCCTGATCCCCTTGACCCTCCCCTTCCTGTTCATTGACAGGTCCCCGCAGACAACTAGGAGCTTGAGAGACCACACAAGAATCTGGTATATGAAATTCAAGAACATCTTCTAAACCACAGTTTGCTGTTAGGAGTTGCCACAAGGAATATTTTAATAGGTGTAGTGTCCATCCAAATTTGTGAGGTGTTAACAGAAGGTGTTGAATGAAGTTGAACCATCTTACAGGTATGTCAATCTTGAAAGCGTGGTCGTTGTTGTTGGTTCCTAGAGCAAAGTGCTTTACCCATAGGTCCCAAACCCTCCTCTGTAATGAGATGAGCTCCATCAAGTACAGATAAATCATGGTGTTGTACTAAGGACTCAATACCCTAATTAAGTGAAGAGGATTTAATTTCAAAATCAACATAGGTACCTTTACCATCCACTTTGAGAGATTCAACAGGAGGATTTATGGAAGATTCTACATTGACTGCACCTGTTCTTTTTCCACAATGTCCTTATTATGGTCAATATGCACCTCAAAGGCAGAAACATCGCCCAAAATTTGTTCCCCCTCAGAAACCTATGTAGTATTTGCAGTCAAGGCAATTTTCTTAACCCCTTGACTCTGAATTACAGAATTCTCCACCTCCTCGGCAAGAACATGGGTGGTGAGGTCTGCTGATGTAGGGTGGAACCCTAGATGGCCGATCTTTCACGAAAGGAGCGGATCCCAGGAAGAACACAAAGAACATGAGGGGAATCACGAGGGGCAACACGAGGGGAAACACGAGAGAATCACTCAAACCAATAAGAACAATCACACATGTGCTAGATCCTCGAATCATAAAGAGATACACGATCCAAATCCAACAAGGGACGATACAAAGGGTAGCCGGTTCGTCTCCGTAGAGGAGGTCTTGAATCCAAAAGGGGATCTTCCCATGAGGGTTCTTGAATCCAAGGTCGATCTTCTCTGTAGAGGGGTCGCGGTCTCTCTCTCGTCGAGTAGATCCGATATGGATGAGTGAAGCTCTATCTCTCAAGTGAGCTATCACAATGCTAACCAAAGGAAGGAAGAGGGGAAGTTCTATTTATAGTCTAAGCCACGAAGGTTTAAGTGGTAGAGAGATTAAAGGCCAAAGGCCCGGCTGCACACAAGCAGGGTCGGATGTCCGGTCGGCGTCGGACGCCCGGTCGCTCGCGGGGGTTCGGTTGTCCAGAGGGCGTCGGACGTCCGTCATTTTGCTTCGGGATGGGTGGCACCGGATTTTCGGTGAGCGTCGGACGTCCGGCGCCTGGGACTTGTCGGACGACCGGTGTTCGTCGGTCATCTGGCAGCCTCCGGTTGTCCGGTCGCTGTAGACTTTGCAGCTCCTTCTTCCGTATTCTCTTCCAGGCTTCCCTCGCGGATGGTGTAGATCTACACTTGCGCTCGCACTCCTCCTCGTCGTCTGTACCATTCTGACAATACCTATGCATGCACATGAGTGGAGTGTCACGTAGTATACCATCCTCGAAGGGGTCAAGTGAGCACGTGTAAAGGAGATGATTCACCTTTGTGTATGTGAAGTAGATGTCGCACGTGTCACTTGCCGAATGGACTCTTGACATGGTGATGTCCGTAGGATGCTCCACATCATCTCCCCTCCCTTGGGAAAGATCCAACCTCGGATTGAAATCCAAATCACCATGGGAAAGAGATGGCGTCGCTGTGTAGGAGTGGTCGATCACCAAGTTCTCGTCATCTTGAAGCTCGAAATGGGCACTCTCCAATGTCACACCATCTTGGGATTCCTTCAAAAGGAGCAAAGACAACAAACACTTGGAAAAACAAATGTGGTTAGCGTTAGTGCAAAACCAAGCATTCAAGAGGTGATTCACCAAACAAGTGTCGTCATCATGCAAAGCATATGGTTTGACAAAGGATTGTGACATGGAATATAAGCACATAAATTGAGCACAAGCAAGGATATCATGGAAAGAAGTATGCAAGTGTGAGGTAGTGATGCAAATGTGTGTGACAAGAGAAGAAGCATCTACCTCATGGTCATAGCAATCATGCATAAAGCTCTCAATGAATGGTCTATGGTAGGCATAGAAATCATTCACAACACCAAAAGAAATGAAGTGTCTAAACACATGGGTCAAGTGCAAGACAATCCAAGCATAACGTGCATAGGGTGTAGTGAAGATAGTGTGGCACTCAACACAATAGAAGGAGCAATTATTCATCATGTGTGAGTCAATCAAGGCAAGCATGTAGAAATCAATGGGACATGGCATATGTGAAGAGCCGGCATTGTTGCAACCAAACATGTGATAGGAGCAAGTAATCCAAGAATTGGATGCAACACACAAGGCATATATATCATGATGCATGGAATTGTGAAAATGACAAGTCGAAGAAAGATCTCTAACAAGTGTGCAATCAAGTGGTCCAATATGAACAATAAGTCTCATGGTGCAAGCAACACAAGTAGTATGATTCGCAATATCCATTCTCAAGAAAGATGTCACCTGGAAGGCGTGTGCTTCTACATTCTTCACATTGCCAAAGTGGTAGGAAAGGTGGTGTAGAAGCGAGTCATGGGTGAATGTATGATGCTCGCTCTCCAGAGCTCGAATGGTCAACTCATGTGACATCGAAGTTGACACAAAGTCCAAGTATCCTACACATGCACACAACAAAACAAAGAACGGATGCGCATGGTAGATAAACACATCATCCATCATCATGGTTCTCTTCTCTTGCACATAACCATTAGAAGCACAAGTGCATGAATAATATGATGAAACAATGGCTATATTCATGGCACTAGGTATATGGTGCAGAGAGGCAAGATAAGCATGCTTCACAAGAAAAATGTCAAAATCTCCAATCATATGTGAGAATGCTATGGGGGAAAACTCATTATCAAGACTAGGGGCATTGTTGCACTCAATACATGTCAAATCATCTAGCATGAGAGAGGCGACATATGGAGATATATGACAAGAAGCAACAACAATCATGTGCAAAGCATGTAGATGGTTTTCATCAATCGCATGAAATGAGCAAGTATGAATCATCGGTGATGCAACAAGGCAAGCAAACATAGGAATCAAGTCGTGCAAGCTAGCAGTGCGAAGATGCAACATACTAGGGGAAAGCATGGCAATCATGTCATGTGAGAAAATAATAGTCATATGCAATGCACATGACATATCGCAAGCACGAACACAAAGCAAGATCATAGTATCATCATAGGCATGGGGCACAAAGAAAACATGGCAATAACACGCAATATCTCCACCAAGCTTGCAAATACACATACAAGTATGAGAATCAATCATCATGTGTAATGCAAAGCATGGGTCATGAATGCATGGCAAAGGCATAGTAATGAGCATATCATGCAAAGTGAACATGGCAAGATGGGCATATAATATGTAATGGACAATAACCCATAGCCAAGTGAGGGTGATGCAAAAGAAATGTGCGAAGTCTTTGCGCGAAGAGAGCGGCGGGAAGACAATCCATGGGATCCCAAGGCATCATTGCTCTCTAGAGCTCATTTTGTCAACTCGTGGGATTGCGAGGTTGACAAGTATTCATGGGTACCTACACAACAAATACACAAGAGAAAGAAATTGTGTGTGTGCTAAATGTACACATCATCCAACATGATGTGTATGTGCACGTGAGAGTTAGCACAAGATAAGCATCGATCAAAGAAATTTGATGCATGGTACAAGAACATGTCATCCATCATGAAAGAATAGTTATTGTGTATAACACGAAGGGGATGCAAATTGAGCATACATCTATAAGGATCAGGCAATGTATGGGAGTGATCACAATCTCCTAAAATGTATGAGGAAACTATGGGGGTCTCCTCATGTGCAATATTGGAAACATCATATGGAGAAAATGGACAACATCCAAAACAATGCATATCCGAAGCTAGGTGGTTATGGCATGGCATATGAGATAAGTGATGCAAAAGTAGCATGTCAATATCATCACAAGAGAAACAAATGCCAATAACCATAGGCTTGTCATCTATGCCATATGTGCAAATTGGGTTTATTTTGTTAGCACATGCATAGTCACTATGAAGAGATTGCAAATATGACATATGATTGATCTCATGCATAGCATATGACAAGTCAAGCGGATTGGCAAACATGATGTGACCGAGAGAATTAGCACAAGAAATCCTATGTAACATGGCACCACAACTAATAGACTCCACATGGCAATCATCGTACACGTCATAAATGGGTAAATAATCGCATGGGGAAGTCACACTAGCATGAAGCATGGAAATAGGTTGATCAACATCATGCAAGCAATCAATGTCAAGAATGTCCACTAGTGGGACTAGAGCATCACCTTCACCTATGTTACCTTGTTCATTCCTCTCAAGTGGTGTAGGGGAGGTGCGAAAGACCAAATGGTGGTCATCTTCATCTTGATGGAACCATGTGGGGGTGCATCATATTCCACCATGGCCATCGACTTGTCCAAAGGGAGGACATAGTCGTTGTGAATCGGCACGTCATCATATATGGGACCTAGCACCAAATGAGAAGACACAATAGAGGTAGAGGTGAAGTCGTTAGTGTTGAAAGTGGCCTCACATGACCTATCGACTATCTCACTCTCTCTATGTGGTGGTTCACTCACTCCCTCAAGGTAGGTGTACTCAATGTCACATATGGTGCAGTCACTCATCTCACTCAAGTAGTGGGGGTTGTGGCTCTTCTCACATGGGAATTGTGGTAACACATCATATATGGGGCTAGTGGTGAAGTCACTCTCACTCTCAATATGGTGGAAAAACTCACTCATGTCATCATACGTCGTTGTGGTCGAAGGGAAAATCCCATGCTCAACCATCTCATCGCCGTCGCCGTGGATGAAGGCCGAAGATGGCACATCATCACTCTTGCCTCCTAAGATGGAAGCATCATCCTTGCTCGCCACCTTGTCGCTCACCTCCAAAGCTTGGTCCTTGAGTGTCTCCGTAGTCATACTCGTCATCGCACAATCTTGAAAAAGAGTAAAGTAGACTCGGCATCATCAATGCCACAAAGAGGTATGGCGGTGAAGTCGAACTTGGGAGCATCATCTTGGAGCTCGTCGGGCTTGGACATCATGGTGGTACTAGCCTCATGCTCGTCGTCTTGGAGCTTGGTCTTCGAGAAGTGTGCTTGGGGTGGAGAAGCCTTGGCCTTCATGAGCTCTTGTTCCGCCTTGAGAGCACTAATGTAGTAGTCATCGAGGGACTTGTAGTTCTCGAGGAAGAGAGTCTTGGAGATGTCGTTGTGCAATCCCATCGTGAAGTGGAACTTCATCAAAATGGGGTAGTCCATGCCGGCTTGTCGCAAGGCTTTCTTCATCTCCTTGAAGTACTCGTCGATGGACTTGGATCCTTAGATGGTGTTCTCCAATTGGCGTTGAAGTTGTTCCGCGTAGGTTGGAGGCACGAACTCTCGCCGCAAAGCTCTCTTTGTCTTGGGTCAACTCATGTCGTAGCTCTCCGAAGGTGTGTGAAGCCACCATGTGGACGCGTAGTCGTGGAAGTTCCTTGTGGCGCACTTCACTTGAAATTCGGGAGGGACTTGATGTAGCTTGAGGTAGTCGTCCATTAGGCGCTCCCACTCGAGATACTCCTTGGGTTCTTGAGTCCCATAGAAAGGAATCTTGTGGTTGATGTCGAGGTCGGAGTAGCTCATGGAAGTCACGGACTTGAGCTTGGGGAGCTTCTCTTGAGCGTAGTCTTGAGGTGCCTGTTGGCGAAGATGCCATATGTCCATAGGAGAAGATGCCTTGAAGTCGCTTGGCCAAGATGCCAAGGGCGATGGTGAAGTCGTTGAGCGGTTGTTGGTGTTGAGCTCTTGACCTTCACGTTCGTGGTGGTGATGGTGTCGATGCCGATGTGACCTTGCTAGAGATGGTAGCTTGGAAGCATGTGTACTTGAGCGTCTTCGCAAAGATGAGGAAGATCGCTTGTAGGACTTGATGAGGGCTTTGATCTCTTCCATTTGAGCTTGCATCTGGGCCCCGGTAGAGTTATTCGTGGCATCGAACTCGTCGTTGTTGTTGTAGACCGAAGATGAAATGCCTTGCCTATCCATCACAAAACTCGAGCCAATATGAGTGGAGAAAGGAGAAGAACTATACCAAATGTACCTTGACCGAAGTTGAAGATGGATCAATGATCACTCAATGATGTAACAGGGAAATAGCACAATTGGTACCAATTCTTGTCGGTTTATCACACCTACACAAGTAAGGCTTATGGTGGAGCTCGGTGAGGATAGTGGCACAAAAACTTGATGCAAAATGTTAGAAAGAGTCAATAATGTTGAAAGAGATTCACAAATTTGCAAGTGAAACAAGTAGACCAATGGCAATATGTGGCACACGGAAACACACACACGGATAGATAAATGGGGTCGTGCAACCAAGGATGAGCACAAAATGTGGAATCCACGAAAAACGCTCGTGTTGCACAACTCAAGAGAGACGCTAGCACGATTTCTCAATAGGCGGATACGACACTTGTGCACAACCTATAAGATGCAAAATGGATAACTTTCTATCCCAAGTATGCTATGTATGTATGGTGTCCTGGTGATATGATCCAAGATGATCGGATATGACAATCTTATATGCAATTTGGTATGATGCTATGGCTATTGCTTACAAGCTTCTTTGCTCTTTCTCTTTTTCTTAAAAGCTTATTCTTCTCTTTTTTGTATGGCCACTTTTGCACAATGCACAAACCAAGATAGCAATTGTATATATGCGGCAACAAACTTGTGGCACAAAGGATGATATGATACCAAGATGATACCGATATGGTATGGTATGTATGCAATGTATGGTCTAGATTACTAATGTGCACAAGTAACATTGCCGGCAATACTCAAATGGCTAGTCTCGATAAGCAAGTGACGCAAAATGGGCTAGGAGTTATCAATGCAATGGCAAGGGAATATACAATGGAGGGATACCACGATACCAAGATGATATGGAGGTTACCGTCCGTGTCGATGATGAGTGGTGGATATCTTGATGAAGACACCAAGATGATGGAGACTCGTCCCTAAGTAGCCGAAACACCTTAGGAAGTGGAAAAACCGCAAGCTCAAAATCTCAAATGTCAAATGGTGGTAGATGGATGCGGTGGTGATTGCGGAAGCTCCATTGGATTGCGGAAATGCAATGATGGGTTGCAGAGTATGCAATGCGGAAATGGAGGAAAGGTGCTGGACTATACACGGTGTCGGAGTTGGAAGCACGGTCCCTAAGTAGCCAAAACACATTAGGAGACACAACTCACAACACAAACAAAATTGGGTTAAGTTGGGTGGTGGAAGTGTATGGTGGGCAAGGTTATGCGGAAGTGGTGGTGGTGGTTGATGAGTAAGAAACTGTCCCTAAGTAGCCGAAACACCTCTTAGGAGACTCGAATCACTCCTCAAACAACCACTAATGCGACGGGCAACAAAATTGGTTAGGTTGCGGAAGTCGCTCGGGGTATAGCGGATGATGTGGTGGAAGCCCTAAGCAAAGATGCCAAAGTTCCAAAATTTTGATGGAGTAAAATGATTATGGTAGTATTTTTGTGGGAAGGAGGATGTCAAGAGCTTTTCAACGAGCTAAAGAATGCGAAAATTGGACTCCGGATGAATTAGTTATGGACAAAACAAAAATCAGCCGAAATGGGATTGTAGAGGTATCAGACGTCCGAAGGTGGTCGGATGTCCGGTGGCCGGACGTTCCGGCGGGCTTGGAAGTCCGTAAATTAGGCTCGGGCTAGGGGTTCTAGTCGTCCGGTAGAGGTCGGACGTCCGGTCGTTCCAGGGGCTCCGGATGTCCGGTCGTTCCAGGGGCTCCGGACGTCCGGAAAGCGTCGGTCGTCCGGGGGTCGGGGTCAACGTGAGATGCGAGTTTTGGGACGCAATTTTGGGCGGAATTTGGGGATTTTGGGGTCAAAAATGAGGAGATTTCATGGATGAAAGATGGAGAAACTTGGGGAGATGCTAGATCCACTTGAAACCAAGCAAATCCACGGATCAAATCCAACAAAACTTCGTCAAACCAACAAATCACAAAAAAAATTGGGACTATTTTTGGTGGGGATTTTCAAAATTGGGGAAGAACATAACAAAATTAGGCTAGAAAACAACAAGGGGAGGCTCCGAAATCGTGATCAACGTGGCTCATGATACCAAGATGATATAGGGTGGAACCCTAGATGGCCGGTCTTTCACGAAAGGAGCGGATCCCGCGAAGAACATGTAGAACACAAGGGGAATCACGAGGGGAATCATGAGAGAATCACTCAAACCAACAAAAACAATCACACATGTGCTAGATCCTCGAAACACAAAGAGATACACGATCCAAATCCAACAAGGGATGATACAAAGGGTAGCCGGATCTTCTTCGTAGAGGAGTTCGTGAATCCACAAGGAGATCTTCCCATGAGGGGTATTGAATCCAAGGTGGATCTTCTCTGTAGAGGGGCCGCGGTCTCTCTCGTGGAGTAGATCCGATATGGATGAGCGAAGCTCTATCTCTCAAATGAGCTATCACAATGCTAACCCTAGAAAGGATGAGGGGAAGGTCTATTTATAGTCTAAGCCACGAAGGGGTAAGTGGGAGAGAGATACAAGGCCAAAGGCCCGGCTGTGCATAGGTAGGGTCGGAAGTCCGGTCGGCGTCGGACGTCCGGTCTCTCGCGGGGGTCCGGTCGTCCGGAGGGCGTCGGACGTCCGTTGTTTTGCTTCGGGATGGGTGGCATCGGATTTCCGGTAAGCGTCGAACGCCCGGTGCCTGGGTTTTGTCAGGCGTCCGGTGTTCGTCGGTCGTCCGACGGCTGTAGAGGGTCGGACGTCCGGCGGCTTCCGGTCGTCTGGTCGCTGTAGACTTTGCAGCTCCTTCTTCCGTCTTCTCTTCTAGGCTTCCCTCGCGGATGGTGTAATTGTACACTTGCACTCGCACTCCTCCTCGTCGTCTGTACCATTCTGACAATACCTATGCATGCACATGAGTGGAGTGTCACGTAGTATACCATCCTCGAAGGGGTCAAGTGAGCACGTGTAAAGGAGATGATTCACCTTTGTGTATGTGAAGTAGATGTCGCACGTGTCACTTGCCGAATGGACTCTTGACATTGTGATGTCCGTAGGATGCTCCCATCATCTGCTGAGCTCATGCCATCCACCCTTACAGTATCTAAATCAACCTCCTGGGCTTCGGTAACAAATTCAGTCCTCATGACAGCTGGGGGATGGGCCTCACTGGGTCCCTCCTATTGCTCCTCTTGCAGATCAGACTATTCATCTTCATAAGCCATAAGGATATTATGCAACCCTAACCCCAAGGGGGGCTCTGGTTGAACCTGATCAACCTCTTGTAGAGGCTGATTGTCAAGAATCGTGTTGCTGTGAGAGGTGTTACCTTCTGAAAGGGAAATGTTGGTGGTAGTACTGTTGTCAGGGGCTCCATCTTCCTCCTCCATAGGTAGTTCAACTTGATATTCTTGTTCCATAACATGTTGTGGCCCTTGCTGAGGAAAAGCCCAATGCACAGGCTCCTCCCAATCATCCCAATCAGCATCTTGATCTTGTCCATTACTGCCAGGTGGATCAATGTGAAATCCTAGTGTCACGGGATTTCCGCGGCCACCTATGGGACCGGGTGGCCCCTTGCTGGTTCGCTAGGGGGACGGCGCATTGCACAAAGAGCATATCAGCGTACGACTGTGCGGCAGAGAGCACACAATCGATTTACCCAGGTTCAGGCCACCGCGAGGCGTAAGACCCTACTCCTTCTTTAGTGGGTTGATGGAAGAATGGATGTGGTGGTGCGTAGTACACTTTCCTGGCAAGGTTTGCCCGTGGCGACTACGTGTATGTGGTGGCTTGGGGTTGTCAACTTTCCAACCTTCTAACCCCCCCTACAAATGCCATGGGCCTCCTTTTATAGATTAAGGGGTCACCACAGTGGAAAAGTGGTCATTATCCACTGATATGATAGCAAACAGTGCTATCATACCTAACTCGGTGGGCTGACAGGGTGCATTAAATGCACCGCTTACTGTCACATCACTGCGCGCCCGGCAAGGCTTGTCGGGCTATCTCGCCAGTTCCGCTCCTGCTCTCTCGACACGTCGCAGGATGGGTGTCATCTATAGGCTTCTCTGTAGGAAATGGCTGCCATGTGGCGAATGGCTGCCACTTAATCACCTTGCGGCTTGACACCACACTGATAGACGACGTGGGTCGTGCTTGAGTGGTTGGTGGGGCGGTTCTGCCCCTGCGAGCTCTGGCAGGCTCTGTCAGGGAGCCTTGGTTGCTTTGCTTCTGGTGGTGGCCTCTCCCCTTGCTGGGCAAGGGAGGCCCTTCACTTGACGATACCTTGCTCCTCATGCTCAATCCTTGGCCCATCTGAACTGTATGTTGGTCCTTCAAATCTCTTTATTTTCCAATCTCTAACTTAAGGTGGTGCTTCAATCTTGATCTTGTGCATGTGCACAGTTGGTCAACAGACCCAGGGTTTGTTGCACCGACACCTACGAAGTCATTGGCATTTTGTCGAACGGGGTGGGGGTCTACACCAGGAGGTGGAAAGGGGTCTTCATCTGCTGGCCCACCACACTGAATATCTTCCAAAATAACTACAATAGAGCTGGTCCAGGATTCTTCTTCAAAACCCTCTCCCTCAGACCACCTAATACTTTTAGGTATATCAATCAGCTCAGTGCATCTTGCTTTGACAAGGATTATTCCTTTCCTGGCATCCTATTTCTCCAAGTTAATGACACAACCAAAATGTGTTGTTAGCCATAGCAATATCATTTGTGTTACAGTGGTCAAAAGGCACTCCCACAATCAACAACCAACAGATCCTATTGAAGTTAACTCACCTCTAGTTCCTACCTTGATTGTGGGGAGAGAAATAAATAAACACATCACCAAAAGCATGCGGACTCTGTCTAATTAGCCTGCCCCTATCTCTGACATGCACAAACTGAACAAAAGCTTCACCAAACGGGCAAGGCTGGATATCCCCATGACCAAATTGTTCCACCCCTTCCCAGAACTCCTCAATGACCTCTCTAACATTCTGGAAGTGTACCTCATTAGGGAGCGGCTGGATGGTGACAATCGCCCACTTCTCGTGTCACTGTTTCCTATGCGGAAGAATAGCACTCACGACGCCATTCCGCCCTGCAACCTACTAAATCTGAAATCCCTCAGGAACAAAAGGTTGTGGATTAATGAAAATATTGGCCATGGCCATGTTGTTGTCGCCGGCAAGCCACAACAGAGGAGGGTTTGGTGGTGAGCAAGCCGAAGCAGAGGAGGTGGGGGCTATGTCAGTGGAATACAAAGAGGCAAGTAGCGGTCTAGGCTGAAAATTTGGGAAGAGTCCCGAAATTAATTCCTTGAAAGACGAGACCTGCCTGGTTTCCATGTGAGGCCCAGAAGCACGGAACCAGTCGTCCACCACCCCCGGGGCCCAAGCATCTTCTGGTGGTCTTGGGAAGGAGGCAAGCTTAAGAAAGGGCCAGAGCCCATGAAGGTTGGGCTTATCGCAAAAATGAGCATAGTGACCCAAGTCCCTGCATGCATGTCAAATGGCATGCACGTAACTACGTCGATCATGCCAACCATGGCGCGCACAACTGCGAGCCGTTACCGACCCATTAATGGGCTGATTAACCTGATGATTAATAGAATTTTGACCCCGAATAACCATGCCATGATTGTCCTCTGACAGCCTATCAAAAACGGACCTCCTCGAGACGACTGCCGCATAGGAGCTCCAGCGATCACTGGTGGCACGCACCAAAGCCTTGCCATTTTTGCCAATACAGTCCACTCTTTCTCTTCCTCAAAATAAAACTGCCTTTCCTCATGATGCCAGTTGGGTCCTCCATGACCCCAAAGATTGAAAACCATATCAAAATCCTTTTCAGTAACTCTACAAGCATTGTAAATCTCAAAACCCACTGAACTTGACGCCACTAAGAACTTCAGAGTGCGGCCTAAGAGATGACGCACACGAAAGCCTTGAGCATAACCACCAAAAGAGGCATGAAGGGGAGTACTAATCATGTGCACATCCAACTTGAAAGAGGCTCGAATGAAGGAAACCACCAAAATGAATTTTCGGCGATGAAAACCCAGAGAGAAAACCACTGGATGGCCAAACATGGATCTCATCACTGCTTGAAACTCCTTGGCGCGGTCGAAGTTGAGTGCAAAGGGTGCCATGGTGAGCCGTGAGTTGGTCGCCAAGGCCAGAGTGGCCACCGGCGCAAGGCCGCCGGCCGGATCGCCTTCTAGTCGCCCTCCGGTCTTGCTTCTATTGCCGTACCACCTACTGATCCACTAGAACAATATTTTCTAGACCATGAAAATGATATGCACTTGCGTGAAAGAAATGAAATAGATAAAATATTCTTTGAACAACAACCTATCCTTCAACACAATTTTCATATTGAAACTCTAGGAGGTCCTCCTCCACCTAAAGGTGATCATGTGTTTGAATTGAAACAATTGCCTGACACTCTAAAGTATGATTATCTTGATGAGAAAAATATACATCATGTTATTATTAGTGCTAACCTTTCAGAACACGAAGAAGAAATATTATTAAAAATTGCGAGGAAGCACCGTGCTGCTATTGGATATACTTTTGATGATCTGAAGGGCATTAGTACCACTCTCTGTCAACACAAGATTAATATGGAACCTGATGCTAAACCCATTGTTGATTACCAACGACGATTGAATCCTAAGATGAAGGAAGTGGTAAGAACTAAAATATTGAAGCTTCTGGAAGAAGGTATAATATATCCTATAGCTGATAGGAGATGGGTAAGTCTTGTTCATTGTGCCCCTAAGAAAGGAGGTATTACTGTTGTTCCTAATGATAAAAATGAACTTATTCAACAAATAATAGTGATTGGCTATAGAATGGTAATTGATTTTAGAAATTTAAATAAAGCTATTAGAAAAGATCATTACCCTCTGTCTTTCATTAATCAAATGTTAGAAAGGTTATCTAAGTACACACACTTTTGCTTTCTTGATGGATATTCTGGTTTCTCTCAAATACTTGTTTCACAACCTGATCAAGAGAAAACCACCTTTATGTGTCCTTTTGCAACTTATGCTTATAGACTTATGCCCTTTGGTTTGTGTAATGCACCTGCTAACTTTCAAAGATGTATGACTGCTATATTCTATGATTTTTGTGAAAAGATTATTCAGGTTTCATGGATGATTTCTCCGTTTACGGAACTTATTATGATGATTGCTTAAGCAACCTTGATTGAGTTTTGCAGAGATGTGAACAAACTAATCTTGTCTTGAATTGGGAGAAGTGTCACTTTATGGTTAATGAAGGCATTGTCTTGGGGCATAAAATTTCTGAACGAGGTATTGAGGTAGATAAAGCTAAAGTTGACGCAATTGAAAAAATGCCATGTCCTAAAGATATTAAAGGTATTCGTAGTTTCCTTGGTCATGCTGATTTGTATAGGAGGTTCGTTAAAGACTTCTCTAAAATTTCTAGGCCTCTCACTAATCTTTTATAGAAGGATGTTCCATTTGTTTTTGATGGTTGATGTCTACTACACAACCTTCTTCTTATAGACTAGTGTTGGGCCTCCAAGCGCAGAGTTTTGTAGGACAGTAGCAATTTTCCCTCAAGTGGATGACCTAAGGTTTATCAATCTGGGGGAGGCGTAGGATGAAGATGGTATCTCTCAAACAACCCTGCAACCAAATAACAAAGAGTCTCTTGTGTCCCCAACACACCCAATACAATGGTAAATTGTATAGGTGCACTAGTTCGGCGAAGAGATGGTGATACAAGTGTAATAGGATAGTAGATATAGGTTTTTGTAATCTAGAAATATAAAAACAACAAGTTAACTAGTAACAAAAGTGAGCAAAATCGGTATTGCAATGCTTGAAAACAAGGCCTAGTGTTCATACTTTCACTAGCGCAAAGACTCTTAACAATGATAACATAATTAAATCATATGGCAATCCCTCAATGTGCGACAATGAATCACTCCAAAGTTACTCTCAGATAACGTAGGACGAAAACGTGCATCAACCCCTATGCATAGATTACCCCAATGTCACCTCAGGAATCCGCGAGTTGAGTGCCAAAACATACATCAATTGAATCAATAGAACATTCCATTGTCACCACAGATATCCCATCGCAAGACATACATCAAGTGTTCTCAAATCCAATAGTCAATCCAACATAACGAAACCTCAAAGAGCAAGACTGATAACCCACAAGTATAGGGGATCGTTTGTAGCCTTCTTCGATAAGTAAGAGTATCGAACCCAATGAGGAGCTAAAGGAAGAACAAATATTCCCTCAAGTTCTATTGACCACCGATACAACTCTACGCACACTTGACGTTTGCTTTATCGGAAACAAGTACGGAACTATTTTGTAGGTGTGATTCTAGAACTACTTTGCAAGAATAAAACTAGAAGTACGTTGCAAGATAGTAAAATTTAGGTCTTTAGTAAAAGGGTTTGTGTCCACAAGAAAGTTATTTGTCCCTAGGCAATTGATAACAAGTACCGGTAATCATTCTTACAATTTTATATGAGGCAGAGGCATGAGCTAACATACTATATCCACTTGGATCATATGCACTTATGATTGGGACCCTAGTAGGCATCGAAAACTAATAAAGATCATTAAGTATCAAGTCCTCTTTATCCCATACGCCATCGCCCACCTACTCGGTTTTAAGCTTCTGTCACTCTCGCAACCCACCATAAGTGAACCATGAACGTATTGCAACACCCTACAATGGGGCCCCCTCACGTTTGCACGAGAACGGAGGGCACCATAGGACAGCACCATAAATAAAATATACAATCATACCAACCAAGATCACGATTAACACACAGGACAAAATGTATCTACTCAAACATCATAGGATAACCATAGATCATTGGGAAATAATATATGGAGTTGAGCACCATGTTTAAGTAGAGATTACAGTGGGGAGAAGAGGTGTTACACCACTGCATAGAGGGGGAGAAAGTTTGTGTTGACGGTAGTAATATTATTGATGTAGATCAACGTCCTGATCGTTGCCCCAGTGGCACTCCAGTGCCACCGGAAGCAAGGGGGAGAGAGCCCCCCCTCCTCCTTATTCTTCCTTGGCCTCCCCCCCTAGATGGGAGGAGAGTCCCCCCTCTGTTCCTTGGTATCAATGGCGGCGGAGGGGCAGGAGCCCCTCCAAGATTGGATCTTCCTCTCTGTTCTCTTCTGTTCCGCGTTCTCAGATCTGGCCAAAATCTGTTTCTTATATTCCGGGAGATCCGTAACTCCGATTGCGCTGAGATTTTAACATGATTTTTTTTAGAATATAAGCTTCATTGTGCCCGAAGTAGAGGTCCAACCGACGTTCGAGGAGGGCACAACCCACCACCACGCGCCAGGGACCTCTGGTGCGCCCTGGTGTCTTGTGGGCTGTGTGGGCCTCCGTTGGTGGTGATTCCAACTCCGAAAAATCACATATATTCCAAAATAATTCTCCATAAAAGTTTATTACATTTGGACTTCGTTTCATATGGATACTCTGCGATACAAAAAACATGCAGAAAACAGGAATTGGCACTACGCAGTGGGTCAATAGGTTAGTCCAATAAATCATATAAAAAGTTGCCAAAAATATGTGAAAGTTGTATAATATTGGCATGAAACAATCAAAAATTATAGATACAACGGAGATGTATCAGCATCCCCAAGCTTAATTCCTGCTCGTCCTCAAGTATGTAAATGATAAAAAATATAGTTTTTGATGTGGCATCCTACCTAGCATAAACTTGATCATATATCTAATCACGGCATGAATATTAAGATATAAGTGATTCAAATCAATAGTATATAACTTGACATAAAGACATCAATACTCAGGCATCCCAACAAACAATCATGTCTTTCAAAATATCAACGCTAAAGAAAGCTATCCTTACAAAATCATATAGTCTTGTCATGCTCTATCTTCTTAACACAAAGTATTTATCATGCACAACCCCGATGACAAGCCGAGCAATTGGTTCATACTTTTTAACACGCTTCAGCTTTTCTTTTTCTTTTTTTTCTTTCTTGTTCTTTCTTTTTCTTTTTCTCTCATTGTCCAGAGTCTCATCCCGACTTGTGGGGGAATCATAGTCTCCCCTCACTTGGGCACTGCTCTAAAAATGAATAATGATGATCATCACACTTCTATTTACTTATAACTCAAAAGAAATAAAAATTACAACTCGATACCTATGACAAAGTATGACTCTATATGAATGCCTCTGGTATGTACTAGGATGTGCAATGATCTAGCATAACATGTATGAAAAATGATGAACGGTGGCTGAGCCACAACTACTATGCCAGCTATATGATCATGCTAAGCAATATGACAATGAATGCTCAAGTCATCAAAATGGAAGCGGTGGAAGTTGCATGGCTATATATCTCGGAATGGCCATGGAAAAGCCATAATAGGTAGGTATGGTGGCTGTTTTGAGGAAGATATAATAAGTCTTATGTCACTACTGCAGGATGCTGCTAATGCGACACTACGGTCAGAGACCCTTTGAGAAACTATGTGCGATGCCATAATCGCAAATGGTGCTGTATGAAAACCGTCAAAAAAGGTGAAAATGTTTGCGATGGAGGATGCATCAAACACGGTTCAGATTTTATTGCGTGTGCGATCCAGGGCATACGGTTCAGCCCAATGAACTGTTTGCGATGAGGTGGAACAAAAGAAGCGGGCAGCCTGATGAAGGCGTGTGCGGTATGGAACATACGATTCACTCGGATGAATTGTTTGTGATTAGGAAACACAAAAGAAACGGGCAGCCAGATGAAGGTATGTGCGATATATAGCATATGGTTCACTCAGATGAACTGTTTGTGATTAGGCAACTTTAAGTTCATCTAGTGCCCCTTAGTGATTTTGGTGTATTGAAGACTTATAGGTTAAGGGACTAATGTGTTTTTGAGTGTACACAGGTCTATAAGTCTATGAGGAGCTTCATATTTACAGAGAAAGTCAACCCCTAAAAATGAAGTTCTTCGCCTGAAGACTTTGGATTTCTGAAGACTTTGGAAGTGAAGAAATTGGTGCAATCCTGAAGACTTGGTATTCATTCGAGGAACATGAAGCATGAAGACTATTGTTTTCGTAGTTTCATTTTCTCTTTCTTGAGTTATAGGAAACACCGTACTGTTAAAGGGGGTCGAGGAAATACTAAGGAAAAATTTCCATGTGATGCTCAACTCAAAATCCTACACCTACCACTCCCTTCGAGTGAAGCCATTGGAAAGCTCATACAGTTCAGTCATATCCTTCAGTGACAGAGACGAAGTTCTTCTATTCTCTGAGGAATTTGTTCTGACTGAGGAGTTTGGAATTCACCAGTGCGGATTGCGTACACAGTGAGGAACATGATAGCCCTGAGGAATTTGATACTCAAACTTCCAACCGTTGTTGTGCCATGCGCCAGCTGTCCCAAAATATCTACCTACCTAACAGTCATATCATTGAAGGGCATTTATGACTTATCATGTCGGGTTTCTCCCCAGGCTATAAATAGACGCCCCCTACAACCACTAGCTGGTTGGCTGCTCCGAGAGAAACTGACACTTGTCATTTGAGAGCATCCCATCCTCCGAGGACTTTGAGAGAAAATCATCAAGTGAGGAAGACCCAAACCAAACACTTACAAACCCCAAGTGATTGAGCATCACTGAAGAGATTGATCCAGTGTGGATCCGATGCTCGTTACCTTTGAAGACTGTGCTTCTTCCAGACGGTTAGGCGTCAAGGTCTAGAGCATCCAAGAGAAATTGTGGATTCCTGAGTGACCAAGTTTGTGAAGGTTCGGAAATCACCTGAAGACTTACCACGAGTGATTGGGCGAGGTCTGTGTGACCTTGGCTCAAGGAGAATACGGTGAGGACTGTGTGTCTGGGACTGTGTGTCCTTGGGTTTAAATACCTAGCCACTCCAACCAGATGTACAACTGAGACAACAGTTGGAACTAGTCTACCAAATCATTGTCTTCACCAAGCTCACTAGTTCTATTTCCTCAACTCTTTCATTTCCTCATAACTGTGTTGAGTGCTTGTTCGTATCTGTGTTTGAAGACTTTGACTGAGGACTTTCTCAATTTCCTCAGTTCAATTTCTTCAGTCTGTCTTCATCCTGTGTTATCTTGTGTTTACGCTGTATGTACTCTGTGCTTGTCTTCATTTCATCATGATGACTATGCTTGTGCTCTGTTATGTTTACTTTTGAGTACTTATTTCGCTGCTAGTAGTTCTTCGCTAAGGAATTTCCTCACCTGCAAATTCCTCAGTGAAGAATTCATAAAAATCGCCTATTCACCCCCCTCTAGTCGATATAACGCACTTTAAATTGGTATCAGAGCAAGGTACTCCCTTGTTCTATGTGATTTTGGTTTAACCGCCTGGAGTTTTAGTTATGTCGACCACAGGAATGAAGACTGTGTCATACCCCATCTTTCACGGTCACGAGTATCCCAAGTGGAAGGCCATGATGAAGAAGTGCCTCATGTCGATGAACAGCGAGCTGTGGACCGTCACTGAGATTGGCCTGACCGATCTGTGCAAGATGGCGGAAGCTGATGACATTCGCAAGTACAGTCTTCTCAACCTCATGGCGAAGGATGTCATCTGCTCCTGTCTGTCTCAAAATCAGTTCAGGAATATCATGCATCTCGATCATGTGAAGCTTATCTGGGACTGTCTCTCTGAGGTCTATGAAGGTCATCGAACCCGTCATGATCCTTAGTTTGAGGGCTTCAAGGAATCTCTCAAAGCAATGACATTCGAATCAGAATCATCATCTTCTACATCATGCCTTATGGCAAAAGATGCTAAGGTAACTGAATGCTATCTATTTGAATCCAGTGATGATGAATCTAGTGATGAATTTGTACCCAGCTATGTCAAACTTGCTTCCCTTGCCACTAAACAACAAAGAGCTTTGGAAAAAGTTCAATACATGCTAAATAAGAGTGATGATATGTTGGGAGAAGAAATGGATCAGTCAAAAGCTTTGACTAAAAATCTTCAGAGACTTCAGTCTAGGTTTGACAACCTTCAAGGTCATCACAACACTCTCTTATCTGATCATGAAAAGCTTTCATATGAATTTCTTCAAAGAAAGAAAGATCTTGAAAAGCTAAGAGTGAGTTATGAAGATCTTTAGAAGGAACGTGATTCATTACTTGCTCAACAAATCAGCGCTTCTCAGGAAGAATTTGTTCCTCCATGCTTGAAGTGCATTGAACGTGAATCTGCTAATTCTTCACATGAATGTTTCAAATGTTGCTAATGTTTCAAATTCTTCACCTGCCTTTGCTATCACTAATTCCTGATCTGAGGACATTGTTAGTATCACTGATGATGCAGGGCTGAAGGAATTGTACATGACAGGCATGTACAAAAGCCTCAAATGGCATTAGACTCTTTGTGATGTGCTTAAAAAGCAGATCCTCAACAGGAACCCTAGGAAAGAGGGTATTGCCTTCGAGAGGAAACTCAATGCTGATGGTACAAATTGGAAGCCTGAGCAGTACCCCAAAACCTCATGGGTTGCTACAAAGGGACCTCCAGTTGATCCATCTAACTTATCTGGCTTTGCATGTGAATCTCCTCGTTCTGATGATGAGTCATTTGGCTGCAACTATAAACTGTTCAAAAATCAGAATGGTGAAATATTTGCTAGATATGTTGGTAGTAACTGCAGGAACGGTCCTCCTATGAAGAAAATCTGGGTTCCCAAAAGGTGCCTTGAAAGTCTTCAGGTGAATGTCCTCAGGACACCACCTGTGAAGAATAGGAACCCCAGATCAAATTCTTCATATGGACCAAATTCCTCAAAAGGGTCAAAGTCCTCATATGAATATCATCGTGCTAACAACTCTATTTCGTAGGGAAGAGCTAAGGGCTATGAATATGAGCATTATTCTTCTAATAATTATGCTTATCCTAAACCCTCTTATGTGAAACGAAATGGACTGGCTTCCATGCCACCTTTCTCGTATGAAGCTCGCAGAGTGATGAACTCTTGCCACCCCTTCAGATGTGGGTGCTGAAGAAAAAGAACTAATCTCTTCTGCAGGGTTAGGTCTCCAGATGTACGTAATTGTCTGAAGAATTTGCTGGAGACCTGAATGTGCCTGAAAGGACGCATTCTAATCATGAAGAAATGAACTTTCATGTCTCACATCCTCATACTGCTTTATCTGTTCTCTTGCTTGATGAAATTGATCTGATGAATTGATGTCATATTCTTCACTGATGAAGTATATGAGTTCGTATGTTGCACTAATTCATCTGCAGGATGATCAACCCAAAGCCACTAAGTGGGTCCTCGATAGTGGATGTACAAATCACATGACTGGTGACAAGAATTTATTGATGGATGCTCCCTTATCACCATCGCATCTGAAGGATATCATCTTCGCTGACAAAGGAAAAAGTCAGTCTTCGAAGGCTTTAGGAGAGGAGACTTGTATATTGTTGATTTCTCTATAGGACCGCAACCAGCCGTGTGCGTACTTGCAAAAGCTTCAGAAGGTTGGCTCTGGCATCGACAACTTGGTCATGCAGGCATGAGGAATTTGCACACGCTTGGGAAGAAGAAGCATGTCATTGGCATTGAGAATGTCAAATTCCTCAAGGATCATTTATGCGGAGCCTGTGAAGCTGGAAAGATGACAAAGGCCAAGCATCCATCGAAGACAATCATGACTACAACTCGACCATTTGAATTGCTTCATATGGATCTTTTTGGCCCTAATCATTATTCTGCTGTTACAAATGATCCATCTCTATATGGCTTTGTTATTATTGATGATTACTCTTGGTACACATGGGTACACATTGTCACTTACAAACATGAAGTGCAGGAATTCTTCAAACGATTTTCCTCGAGGGCTTCAACCAACTTTGGTGTGAAGATCAAGCACATTAGAAGTGACAATGGAACCGGGTTCAAGAATTCTGGTCTTGATGACTATCTTGATGAACTTGGTATTACTCATGAGTTATCTGCTCCTTATACTCCATAGCAGAATGGCGTCGTGGAGCGCAAGAACAGAACTCTTGTTGAGATGGCTCACACTATGCTTGATGAACACAAGACACCTCGTCGTTTCTGGAATGATGCAATTGATACTGCGTGCCACATCATCAACACAGTATATCTTCACAAATTCTTCAAAAAGACTGCCTATGAACTCCTCACTGACAAGAAACCCAATGTAAGTTATTTCAAAGTTTTCGGTGCTAAATGTTGGATTAGAGATCGTCATCACAACTCAAAGTTTGCACTGAAAGCACATGAAGGTTTCATGCTTGGTTACGGAAAGGACTCGCACACCTATAGAGTCTTCAACTACGTTCTTCACAAGGTTGTTGAAACTATAGATGTGCAGTCCGATGAAACTAATGGCTCACAAAGAGAGCACCAACCTTTTGTAATAGATGAACCAGCACCTGAGGAAACTATCAAGTTCAAGGCTACTGAGTATGTCATTCCTACTGAAGAATCTGCTGAAGAATTCATTCCAGAACATGAAGAACGTCGAGATAATGCACCTGAAGAAAATACTAAAGAAAATGCTGATCAAATTCCTCAATGACAACCAGCTCATCCTCGCATTGCAAAAGAAGTGCAAGTTGAAAAGATAATCAATGACATTAAAGCGCCAGGTCCTCTCACACGCTCAAAAGCTTCACATTTATCTATCTTTTGTGGGCACTATGCTTTTGTCTCTATCACAGAGCCCACGTAAGGAATAAGGCACGACTTGTAACTCAAGGCTACACACATGTTGAAGGAATTGATTTCTATGAAACTTTTTCACCTGTTGCTAGACTTGAGGCTATTCGCATATTACTTGCTTATGCTAACCATCATGATATCACTCTATATCAAATGGATGTGAAAAGTGCATTCCTCAATGGTAAGCTTGAGGAAGAAGTATATGTTGCTCAACCCCCAGGTTTTGAAGATCCAAAGCATCCTGACAAAGTCTTCAGAATCAATAAGGCCCTCTATGGCCTCAAGCAGGCCCCATGGGCGTGGTATGATACTTTGAAGGAATTCCTTATGAAGAAAGGCTTCAAACCCAGTTCACTTTACCCTACTCTTTTCACTAAATCTTATGATGGTGAATTGTTTGTGTGCCAAATATATGTTGATGATATTATCTTTGGCTGTACTGACCGACGTTATAGTGATGAATTTGCCTATATGATGAGTGAAGAATATCAAATGTCTATGATGGGAGAATTGAAATTCTTCTTAGGCCTTCAAATTCATCAACAACGCAATGGCATATTCATATCTCAGGAGAAATACCTCAAGGATGTTCTGAGGAAATTCGTCATGCAAGATTGCAAAGGCGTCAAAATTCCTATGCCCACAAATGGCCATCTGTGCACTGATGAAAATCGTATTGACTTTGATCATAAGGTATACCGCTCCATGATAGGTTCCTTATTATACTTATGTGCATCTAGGCCAGATATAATGCTTAGTGTTTGCATGTGTGCCCGATTTCAAGCTGCACCGAAGGAATCACACCATAAGGCTGTGAAGCATATTCTTCGATATCTAGCTCACACACCAACACTTGGATTATGGTAACCCAAGGGCTCGGCATTTGATCTTGTTGGATATTCTGACTCTGACTATGCTGGTGATTGTGTGGGTCGCAAGTCAACATCTGGTACATGCCATTTCCTCGGACAATCTTTGGTCTATTGGTCCTCGAAGAAACAGAACTGCGTATCACTATCTACTGCTGAAGCTGAGTACATTGCAGCTGGTTCTTGCTGTGCCCAATTGCTATGGATGAAGCAAACTCTCAAGGACTACGGCATTAACATGAAGAATGTGCCTCTCTACTGTGAAAATGAGAGTGCCATCAAGATTGCTCACAACCCAGTTCAGCACTCGAAGACAAAGCACATTCAGATTCGTCATCATTTTCTTCGTGATCATGTGTTGAAGGGCGACATTTCTATTGAGCATGTGAAGACTGAAGAACAGCTAGCCGATATCTTCACAAAGCCCTTGGATGAGAAGAGATTTAGTAAGTTCCGGTGTGAGCCAAATATCTTAGAATCTTTGAATGTTATTTGAAAAGGACACTCATCCTAACACTTATGCAAATTGATGACTTAGATGTGCAACACATGAAGAAACGTTTTTCTTGAATCAATGAAGAATAACACTCTAAGTGTGAAGAAATTAACGAAGAATTTGATTCTCAGACCCCTACGACAATTGTACGCGGTGTCTGAAATCATCATTCTTACACGGTGGGTCACGCCACCACCAAAAAGTTGAAAATCCTCAATTTGAGTTTTTTTTGTGTTGAAATTCCTCAGTTGTTCAAATTCTTCAACTTTGCTTAGTCTTCACTGTTTCCGTCGTCTTTCTTCATTGGCTATATATATATATATATATATATATATGTCCTCTACAGCATTCACTTATGGCTATTTCTTCAAGTTGGTTTTTCTGCTGAGTGAATGTGATCGGACCCTTCCCCCTCTATGCTATACTCAACCCAATCTATTCACAAATTCTTCATGTGTGTTCTATTTGAAACTCGTTCAAAATCTTCACTGTGTCCTTGTCAGCTGAAGAAATTGCGAACGGAACTTTAAAACTTATCTTATCTAAATTTTCGGCTTTGCCGCTCAAACCGTTCCGCATCCCATGATATACTTATCCATTCACCCATGATCACACACAATCTCCACTTCTCAGTACGTGGGTGACACATGTCAAGCGAATGAGAAGGGTCAGGGGCACGTTCGTCCAAATTCTTCGGGCGAGCAGTTTTTCACCGTGGCTATAAATACCCCTCTTCCCTTTCCTCACTTCCTTTACTCCGCTCGACCTCTCTCCAGCTCGAGCTTCTCAAACCCTAGCGCTGCCGCTACATCATCGTCACCGGTGAGGAAAAGCTTCACTGCCTCGACCTCATTGCCGTCGTACTCACGTCGGCCGTGGAAATCTTCACTCCGCCGTCGCCGTAGTTGTCTTCCTCCACCAAGTTAGGCCGTGGAAGATCTGCACTGACGAACTTCACATCTCCACATTCCAATTCATCGTGTTCTTCGTCCAAGGTAATTAAAAGTTACTTTTACTGCCCTCTTTGATTCAAATGATTTCAAGAAAATCCTCAAAGGTGTTTTTCTTCATACCTTCACACACTAAAACACCTCACATGTCATATGTTCTTGATTCGTTTCTCTAAGCTATGTTTTTCTTCAAGATTCCTCAAATGTGTGGATTTTCGATCTATACATCTCTGGAACATAAGACAAAGAACGCTTAGTGAAATTCTTCAAGACTCATCTGGTCAAATTCCTCAAACGTGTTCTTTATAAAAACCTTCTGAGAACGCATATGACCTCTCCAAATTTCTCACAACTATACTCTATTCACAGGTACTCATGTCAGCTGCTGAATCACTAGGTTCTCATCAACTTAACTCATTTGCAGTGTTCCTCGAAGAAAAGTTGCATACCTCTTCAGAGAATTCAATTGTTCAAATTCCTCGACTGAAGAAAATGGTTGATGGTAAGAAGCCACAGAAAGGAGGAAAGAGGCCTGAGGTCAACACTGCCTTTGAAATACCTAAGGACATCTATGCTGGGTACTGCACACCCCCTGAGGAAGATAAAAATCAGTGCAAGGTGCACATTCAAAAGATTGAGAGGAGATGGGCAAGAGAGTGGAGGGAGTACAGATATGTCACTCCCAAATATATGAAGAAATTTGCACTAAATACTCCATGCCTAAGACCTCCATTGGCACATGGCCAAATAGCTGATCCCACTAGCCTCAAGCGCGGTGAGGATTGTCCTGATGAATGGGCTAGGAGCCAGGCCAAGTTGGCCAAACAAGCAAAAGATGTAGTGAGGAAATTCAACGAAGACTCTGCTGTCGCTGTTGGTGTTGAGGCCTCTGTAAAGCCGAAGAAGGCCATGCCAAAGAAGCCTGCTCACAAGCCCAGTTCTTCACCAGCAATGCCCTCATGGCCAAGATCCTCAGCTATGCCCTCACGGCCAGATTCCTCAAAGCCCTCACGGCCAACTCCTCGCGCTGCTCCTGCTTCTAAAAAATCCTCAGCTCCTCCGCCGAAGTCTTCGGCTGCTCCGATCAAATCTTAGCACTTGTGCATCTCGCCACGTGCCAAAGGACCACAAACATATCTATTGCCTCAGGAGCGTCTGCAAGTTCCTCAGCTGCTCCCACTCTTCTAAAGAAGAAGACCACTGCTGGACGAGGTCCTCGACCAAGTCCTCACAAGAAACAAGTTGCTTTCCAAGTGCCCTGTGATGATGATGAAGTTGATGATGAAGAACTTGCTGAAATCATCAGGGACAGGCAACTTAGGGCCGCTAGAGCCAAAGGCAGTAATGTGCCATTAATGCTAGATCCGAAGTTGACCCTAGACTTCATTGACTTGTGACACAAGGACCCCAACACACCTCTGCCTGAGATGAACCTCACTCCTGGTCAAAGTCATGTATTGACTCACTTCATTAACGAAGAGAAATGGAAATTTGAACAGGGAAGGAGGGTGAAGAAAGCGCAGTACAAGAAAGAGTGCTTTCTGAAGAAAAACGTTCTGAAGCTTTCACCTGAAGAACTTGTTGCTCTTCAATCTGAAATCAAGAAACTAAGTGATGAATTTGATCGCTATTATACCGACTGGCTAGGAGCCAAAGTCAGATTTGTAAAGATAACTGAACAGTTCACTTCCAATGTTGCAGCCCCAACGCAACATGAAATTCCTCAGGCTGAAGCATCTGCTCAGCCGACTGAAGAAAAAAATGCCAGCACCACTGATGACAATCAGGTTGCTGAAGAAAATATGAGTTCCAGGCATGATGACTGCATTCTAGGCGCTGAAGAAATTGCCAGGGCATCCACTAGTGGTGCACCTGAAGAAAATGAAGAAGTCAGGGCAACTGCATCAGTTGTACCTGAAGAAATTCAACCCAATTCCTCTGCTCCTCCTGCACCTACACCAACTCCTATCCTTCCATCTGCATCAGATGTGGAGAAGACCAAGGCTGCAGAGCATGCAGCGGTGAAGAAAAGGAAGGCATCAACTGCATCAGATTCTTCAGCTCAGAAGAAGATGAAGCCATTGACTAGCTCATTTGCAAATCCCATTGATGCTGTTCCTATGTCAACCATGCCATCAAAGGACCTTGTTCCTTTTGATGAAGGATATGTGATTCCAAGTGAATCTGATGAAGAGAATCCCTCTGTTGCTTCGTCAGAGCAGATGGATGAAGAAATTGAAGTGGATACAATCCCTTCAACACTAGTTGTCTCCTCGCCTATGCCTTAGTTTACTTCTGAAGAGGCCGGCGTTGAAGAAATGGGAGATGAAGATGTGGACATTGGTTGTACCACACCCGTGCTAAGTGATGAATTTTGGGAAAGTCAGCACCCCAACTCTCCACTCTTCACACCATTGCAACAAATTCCTCAGTCCCCAGTAACTATTGTACAAATGGGATCTGATGAACCACACACCACACCGTTTGTCCATGAAGACATTTCAGCCACTAGTGCTGAAGATCATGTAGATGAAGAATTGAAGTCCCAGGCTGCCATTGAAGCAGCACCTGAAATTCCTTAGCCTGTGGAACCTAAGATCGAGATCCCAGAGGTTGTGATGCAATTGACTGACACTCCTCACCCCAAGCCAAAGGATCCATTCTCAAAGAAGCAGAAATTCAAGGCTGATGATTTCTTCGGTGAGCACGTGTTCTTCACTAACTACAATCCTTATGACTCTGCTCGTCTAAGGAGGAAGCGTTTCTGGACTGCAAGCCAGGCCAACTTCTATTCTTCACTGCTTTTCAACAAAGATAAATTCTTCTACCATGAGCATATTCCTCACGTGGACATGGAGTCATTACCTTGCTTCTCTCCTGTGCTCAGTGTTCTTCATGATGCAGGCCTCCTCAACTTTTGCTCTGACATTGTTGATTGGAATGAAGAGATTATTCTTCAGTTCTACACTACATTGCATATCACAGGTGATCCTGAAGATATCAACACCTGGGTCTTGGACTGGATGACCGAAAATACTCACTATAAGGCATCGACCTCTGAATTGCTTCACGCCCTGCCCATCAGTCCACCCAGTGAAGGAGCTCGCTGCCTGTATCATGAACCGGAACTCATAGCTCATTACATGCAAATATTAATGAAGCCTTTGAAGCCCGGTCAATCCCCAAGGACCAAATTCCTCATGAAGGATTTACTCTATGTGCCCAGAACCGTCTATCGCATTCTGACAAGGACAATGAGTCCCATCAAAGGCCACGACTCATCTGATGAGGAAATAGTTGGCATCATGAAGAATCTTCTATTCAACATTATTCATAGCATTCCTATCAACTATGACGATTTCTTCATGAGGACTTTGGCAGATGCTGCACTTTCTCCGTTTGAGCTGAAACCTTATGCACCTTGGATCATGAGATTCCTCGGGACAAGGTATTCACTCAACTACAAGGCTGATTTTCAGAATCACCTTAGCTACCTGCCCCCGATTGAAGTCCTCAAGCAGGCTTTTACTTCAACTGATGAAAAGGGCAAGGCTCCTACAGTCATTGATGAAGGCATTCGTCCATTGGATGGTCAGTTTCGCAAAGCTACATCTTATTCCACCAATGATGACTCTGCCACACACATGACTCTGCTGCCAATGCACCCAAGTCTACTCCTCAAGCCACTGCTCCTCGTGTGATGACTGACCGTGAGCTTCTGCTTAGTCTTCACCAGAAGGTGGATCGAAACCATAAATGGGTTAAGCGTCAGTTTGGTTCATTTCTTCACAACATGACTGCTACACACAATGAAGTGAAGAAAAACCATTACTACCTCCATGAAGTCTTCGGTCGCACCTGGGCTATTCTATCACATCTGTATGGTGAAGAAGATCTCAAGAAAATGGGTCTCAAGGAAGATTTTGACTGGTCTGCACCTCCACTGAAGAAATTCAAGAAGGTCAAGGTTCCTTCTTTGGTGTCCAGCTCATATTCTTCATCACGCGATACCGACGAGTACGAGGACTTGGACGGCACTGCGGCAGGCCCTTCAACGACAAATGACCCCAACAACGCTGGCGCTCCTTCATCAACTTGATATTCTTCAGGGGCGTTAGTCCTCATTTTCGATCCTTTTGGTCATTCAATGGAAAAGGGGGAGAATTTTGAGTTAGTCTTCAAGTGGGTCTGTCTATATGGGCGTTTTTTTGCTAAGTTACAACTCTCGTTCTTCTGAAACTTTATTGGATCGAGTTGTAAACTTAAACCCGATGGTTCTCTGATACTTTTGATGTTTTCTTTGTGCATGCTTATTCCTCATATATGTTAATGCACGCATGCTGAATTACATTAGTCACCATATTTCATCATGCATTTCAAATTCCTCATTATGATATGTCAAATGCATGTATGAATTACAAGATATAGGGGGATATCTCCATGATTCTATTCTTCAAGTGTGCAATGCTTCAAAAGCAAATTCCTCATCATGCACATCTTCAGGGGGAGTTCTTCTATATCTTGCAATCAAATTCCCCAATATCAGTAATTACACTTCATATGTTTATCCCCGTTGAAAACTTAACCTATATTGTCATCAATCACCAAAGAGGGGGATATTGTAAGTGCATCTAGTGCCCCTTAGTGATTTTGGTGTATTGAAGACTTATAGGTTAAGGGACTAATGTGTTTTTGAGTGTACAAAGGTCTATAAGTCTACGAGGAGTTTGATATTTACAAAGAAAGTCGACCGCTAAAAATGAAGTTCTTTGCTTGAAGACTTTGGATTTCTGAAGACTTTTTGAAGACTTTGAAAGTGAAGAAATTGGTGCAATCATGATGACTTGGTATTCATTTGAGGAACATGAAGCATGAAGACTTTTATTTTCGTAGTTTCATTTTCTCTTTCTTGAGTCATAGGAAACACCATACTGTTAAAGGGGGTCGAGGAAATACTAAGGAAAAATATTCCATGTGATGCTCAACTCAAAATCCTACACCTACCAATCCCTTCGAGTGAAGCCATTGGAGATCTCATACAGTTCGGTCATATCCTTCAGTGACAGAGATGAAGTTCTTCTGTTCTCTGAGGAATTTGTTCTGACTGAGGAGTTAGGAATTCGCCAGTGCGGATTGCCTACACAGTGAGGAACATGATAACCCTAAGGAATTTGATACTCAAATTTCCAACCGTTGTTGTGCCATGCGCCAGCTGTCCCAAAATATCTACCCACCTAACAGTCATATCATTGAAGGGCATTTATGTCTTATCATGTCAGGTTGCTCCCTAGGCTATAAATAGCCGCCCCCTACAACCACTAGCTAATTGGCTGCTCCGAGAGAAACTGACACTTGTCATTTGAGAGCATCCCATCCTCCGAGGACTTTGAGCAAAAATCATCAAGTGAGGAAAACCCAAACCCAAACACTTACAAACCCCAAGTGATTGAGCATCACTGAAGAGATTGATCCTTCGTGGATCCGACACTCGTTACCTTTGAAGACTGTGCTTCTTCCAGACGGTTAGGCGTCCAAGTCTTGAGCATCCAAGATGAATTGTGGATCGCTGGGTGACCAAGTTTGTGAAGGTTCGGAAGTCACCTGAAGACTTACCACGAGTGATTGGGCGAGGTCTGTGTGACCTTGGCTCAAGGAGAATACGGTGAGGATTGTGTGTCCGGGACTGTGTGTCCTCAGGTTTAAATACCTAGCCGCTCCAACCAGATGTACAACTGAGACAGCAGTTGGAACTGGTCTACCAAATCATTGTCTTCACCAAGCTCACTGGTTCTATTTCCTCAACTCTTTCATTTCCTCATAACTGTGTTGAGTGCTTGTTCGTATCTGTGTTTGAAGACTTTGACTAGAGACTTTCTCAATTTCCTCAGTTCAATTTCTTCAGTCTGTCTTCATCCTGTGTTGTCCTGTGTTTACGCTGTCTGTACTTTGTGCTTGTCTTCATTTCATCATGATGACTATGCTTGTGTTCTGTTATGTTTACTTTTGAGTACTTATTCCGCTGCTAGTAGTTCTTCGCTAAGGATTTTCCTCACCTGCAAATTCCTCAGTGAAGAATTCATACAAATCTCCTATTCACCCCCTCTAGTCGATATAACGCACTTTCAGCAACACAAAAGAAACGGTCAGCCAGATCAAGGTGTGTGTGATTAAGGGCATACGCTTCAGAAGGATTAACTGTTTGTGATTAGGCAACATAACAGAAATGGGTAAGCCAGATCAAAGTGTCTACGATTGATGTCATACACTTCACATGGATGAACTGTATGTGATTAGCCACAGCAAACTGAAACAGTTAAATAGACCAACGTGTGTGCGCTAGACGGAAACACCCATTCTAATTAAAAGAAGTGTGCTGACATTTCCTATTGTGGTGCACCCTATTTTGCAAACACCACGTACGCGGCCGAGAAGGCGTACGTGCCCACGTTACGCCTTCCGGGAATAGTGCTGCACTTATAATTGTCAGTAAATTTTGAGAATGCATCCCGTCAAATTCCAAATTTCAAACCTTTTCACACCGATCAAAGCCTAAATGGTTTCCCACTTTGGAGCGTATTACTATGCGATTATAAATACTACTACTCCAAGATCACTACACATTCCTCCTCAACTCCTCATCCACAAAAAGTCAAAAACAAACAAGTCATTCATCATCGTTCCCGTGCGTCAGCCATGGCCAGCGTGAGTTCTAGCTCAAGAGATTGCAACCAGGGAGAGGCAAGCCTGCAAGCCGGAGCACGAGAGATGTCCCGCCTCGCCGCGATAGCAACCAACATGTCCCGTCGCATGGCCGTAGCAGCAGAGAGGTCCCGCCGCACCGCCGAAGCAGCACGAAGGACTTGCCGCACCGTCGATGCAGCAGGCTGGTTCGGCCGTGCCGCGGAAGCAGAAGAGATGTCCCGCCGTGCCATGAATGCAGCAGAGATGTCCTCCCATGCTGCGGCGGCCTTGGAAATTGCCTCGCAGGCAGGCGAGGACTCTTACAGGAGCATGCGTGCCCTCGTCCTCAGGCAGATGGATCAGATCTCCAGGTGGGCGAGGTTGCAGGATGACCTGCAAGCCTCGTTTGAACAGTCTACCGACGTCATCCGGCGACTAAATGAGAGCAATGCGAAGCTCCGGGCTGAGCATGACCTGCTGAGGGCAAAGATAGTTGGAAGTGCGGACTAGCAGGAGCAGACCACTGCCTTGTTGAAGAGGACCGATGTCATCATCGAGAAACTTATGGACAAGAATGCCATGCTACGCATCGAGCGCAGAAGGCTGGTGGAGGAATCCATGGATGCTCTCGCCGCCCGCCACGGAGATTAGTTCCTATTGTGGCTTCCTTCTTCTTTTGCCCTTATGTATATCGGGCATTGCCGCATGTGGCTTTTTTAATTATGTTTATAAATATGTAAGACAATTATTATCCAATGTCATCATCCTTATATTCATCATGCTTGGTATAAGTCACAGTCGATGCTATATAGGTCCGTCGGATATTACATCAAGATCCGTGCAAAACTTTCTTTTTAGATTTTCATTTTTCTCTCTTAAATCTCGGTCTAGTGAGACATATAGCCACGCCGTAGAACAGGTGCTCAAGCGCCATTAATGGAGACATTGGGAGGGAGGTGCGCGGCTGGTAGCGGTCAAAAGGGCTCTCCTCCCAATGAGCACGCACAAGGGTCTGATAGCACGCCTCCCGTACTCAAATAGCAAGCCTGCATGGCACATCCTAGCCAATAAAAAAAGGGGACGCGTGGACGCACGTAGTTGGTAGGTCGAATGCCCACGGTTTCAATAATACTTGCATTTCCGATTTGTAACATGACAACACTTGTTCCAAAATGAATTTTTTGATTGTTAATGTGTGCACCTTCGCAAATTTGACAGGAAAATTACCACAACATGTTGGTGCCATGTCATGAGACCATGCCAAGTTTCATGATTTTTAGGCGTGTTTTGGAATTACAGGAATTAAAAAACCAAGTTTCTCAATCTTTCCGGCCGAGACACGATGCCCAGATGTTTGAATATCACTCCCATCTCTTGCATGGGACCTAGAAATTCACCTAGGAACACACATGTGATTTTTCAAACAACTTTGGTGCACTGGAGCATCTGCTTGTAGTTCAAATTTGAATTACGCATATTAAATTCCTAGAAACTCAATTGATGTATTAAAAAGGCGAAACAAAGACGGAATAATTCCAAATTTTAGCACGATACTTCTATTTGGTCTAATCTTCCTGTGCAAAAAAAATTAAGGTGGGAGAAGGCAGTGTATGTATGTCGTTTCGCAAACGGAGGTGACACGTTCCCTCTCGGAACCAGGAGCCTTCTTGAGGGAAGCTCCAGCTTGATGGAAGCTTACACCAAAGCTTGTCCCAATTCGACCAAAAAAATTACCACAGCATGTTGGTGACATGTCATGGGACCATGCCAAGTTTCATGATTTTCAGTCGTGTTTTGGATTTACAGGAATTAAAAAACCAAGTTTTTCAATCTTTCCAGCCGAGCCACGAAGCCCAGATGTTTTAATTTTATTCCCATTTCTTGCATGGGACCTAGAAATTCACCCAAAGACACACATGTGATTTTTCAGCAAACTTTGGTGCATTAGAGCATGTGCTTGTAGTTCAAATTTGAATTATGCACATTAAATGCCCAGAAAACTCAATTAATGCATAAAAATGCCAAATGAACCCGGAATAATTCCAAATTTAAACACGACAGTCATGTACTAGTTGCATGTTCACTGTACGTAAATGTTCTAGCAATTCAAACACCATCCTTTCCCTCCGTAACACCACTTTGTCTTTCAAAACATAATGAAAAAAATTAGGTATACCACAAACCGTTTATTAGAAAGAATCGTGTGGGATGTGATATAAAATATCTTGGCGCACTGTCTTGTCTGGCTTACGCAGGAAGCTTCGTCGTCTATAGTCCATTGCCCCCTCTTGAACCACACTTGCGCACCAGTTTCTCATGGCATCGAGCAAAAAAAAAATTCCACCACGGAAATATCTATCTCTCCGCCCCCTCCCTCCTACCAAAATCCACATTTCCAATGTTCCTCCTTGCTTTCCAATTTCAAACCTTCACTTCTGCTTACTGGCAGCTCAGCCTCCTCGCCGGCGACCCTTCTTCTTGCAGCGCCGCCTCCTCGCCGGCTACCCTTCTTCTTGTAGCGCCGCCTCCTCGCCGGCGACCCTTCTTCTCGCAGCGCCGCCTCCACGCCGGCGACCCTTCTTATTGTTCTGCGGCCTCCTCACTGCCAACCCTTCTCTTTGCTACGCGGCCTAGTCGATATGGTCAGGTAATCCACATCCCACCCACACCATCCTCCTCCTTTCCCGTCCCACATGCCCTGACTGATGGAGCGACACCTTCCACTGAAATCACTGCCACCCTCCTCCAATTAAGAGCCACCCACAGTCATTTTACATGCAGTATAATGTGGAGTTGAGTAGCATGCAGCCGCACGCGCGAATGAGGTCTCTATGGCTGACATGGCTGTCGACCGCCAGATCTTGGAGGAGCACCTCGTCTTCGAGGCCACCGCCGACACCGCCACGCGGTTGTCTCCTTTAAAATATAGTTCGTGATGTTTTCTCGAGGCCACCGCCAATGCCTTCTAGTGATTTGTCCTCTATAATGTTAATATGCAATCTGATGTTCGGTTAACAGTTTGGTCCCCTGGAATGTAATGTTCAGTTAACACTTTGGTCCAACAATTGCTACATTTCGTAGTACTGTTCTCAAGCATTCTTTGTTTTGTTAACTGTCTTATCTTCTAGTACATGTTTCTATTCTGCAATGTCGTGCTCAGTTAACTATTTTGGTTCATTTGGTCTGATGTCCATTTAACTGTTTGGTTCAGTTCTGCAATTTGATTTTCATTTGTTGTGGGTACAATTTTGTATTGTTATGCATGTGACACCAATCGAATTTGGCTATACTCAATACATATTCTACTAATAGTATGGCAACTCTCAGTTAACCTGATCAAGATCTTCCTTATGTGTGTTGCAGGGAAACAATGGGAGACACTACGGTTTACCGTCAAGGTTTGTTCAAGAAGGGTCCTTTGGCTAATAGCACATTATTGTGCAGTTGCAGGAATCATTCTAATATTTAGGTTTCTTACAATTTGGTCTTGCACATGTAGGTCCTGCTGTCAGAGGCTTAGACCTACTGTTCAACCCATTTTGCATATGGGAAAATGAGATGTCCATGAATATCAGTCAAGTCAAGAAACTCAGAAAGATTGTTAGGATGAAGAAACTTGCGACGAATAACAACAAGATCTTTGTTTGCACAATGAAGAAGACATTAGTCAACTATAGGATGGTACCAACTCTTTTACCTTGTTTTTACCCCTTGCACCATTTCAAAATTTACAACAGCGATTTACGCATAGCTTTGTTTTTAGTACTTATCAAAGCAGTTCACCGATGATTACCTCTCAAACCACCTGCATGGTCAAGAGGCGAGGAAGGTCTTCATTCAACACCCACGGTACAATATTGAAGTCTTGCTGAAGAGGACGAAGGTTGGGTGTGCAATTATCCATAGCCACTGGCCTAAAGTTGCAAGGACATCCAACATCACCGAAGGCTCAATATTTGCCTTCCGCTTCTGCAGTTTCCCAGATGAGATTCATCTGTCTATTTACCGTGTATGATGCTACTTTCCAAAGGTTTTTGATGCTGCAGGTGAAACTTGGTGCTGTTGTGTAATGCCGTAACTGAGTGCCGAAGCTATCTGATGTAATTCGATTATGACATCCTGGTTGCTTTTATACGGATATGAAATATCTGGCGTGTTTTATAAGAAATATCAGTTTGATTAGTACATGGATTATCAATAATAGGCTAATTACCCTACTTATTGGGGTTTTCTATTTCATACGGTTACTCAGACAACACCGTGGGCGATGAACTCAAACAACCCGCACGGTTTCTAGAAAGTAGGCGTGTTCGATCAACTAACAATCACACACGGCTTCCGGCAGCGAACTGTTTGCACTAGGCCACCTTGCACACACGTTTCCACACAAAGAATTGTGTGGGATGTGCATACCTACGGAAATGATTTTATGGGATTCACCGTGTGGGATGTACATACCTACGGAAATGATTTCTGGGATTCACCGTGTGGGATGAACATACCTACGGAAATGATTTCTGGGATTCACCGTGTGGGATGTACATACCTACGGAAATGATTTCTGGGATTCACCGTGTGGGATGTACATACCTACGGAATTGATTTCTGGGATTCACCGTGTGGGATGTACATACCTACGGAAATGATTGGGTTTCCATGCCTCGCCTGACCACACATGGCCCCAGCCTGCGTCCCACAAGGGCCTATCCTCGACGATTTCTTGGTCGTGTGGGAAGGACCCCACTATCGCCCACACTCACTTGGCGACGGTTCCAAATGCCGTCGTGGAAAGGGGTTTTAAACCGTTTGTTTAGGAGCTCGATGTACCAGTGTGTGTGATAGAGCGTATCATAACACGGGGTTCGGATGCACCTGTGAAGTTTGCACCGATGCTCGAGGTGAGAAAGGGCAATGCACGGTACCGTAGAGGGTAGCAAATTGTGAAAAGGTATGTAAGAGTGCGTATAATCCATGGTCTCACATTAGTCATAAAGAACTCATATACTTACTGCAAAAGTTTATTAGCCCTCGAAGCAAAGTACTACTACGCATGCCCCTAGGGGGATAGATTGGTAGGAAAAGACCATCGCTCGTCCCTGACCGCCATCATAAGGAAGACAATCAATAATAAATCATGCTCCAACTTCATAGCATAACGAGAGACTATACGTGCATGCTTCGGGAATTACAAACCCTAACACCAATTTTCCTACTAAACACAACCATTTGCTAGTACCTCCCACATATTATCATCTCTATATCGCAAAACAATTGCAAGGAATCAAACATATCATATTCAGTGATCCACAAGTTTTATGTAGGATTTTATGACTAACCATGCAATTGACCAATTCTTGTTGGCTCTCTAAATAGATATAAGTGAAGCATGAGAGTTTAATTCTTTCTACAAAAGGCCATGCTCTAATAAATATAAGTGAAGAAAAAGAGCATTCTTCAAACAACGGTTTTCTATGTGAAGAGAAATAGGCAATCCATACTTCAAATGATATAAGTGAAGCACATGAAGCATCCTATAAAGCAATACTCAAAAGATATAAGTGAAGTGCAATGAGCTTTCTATAAATCAACCATGGACTATCTCACACCATCATGGTGCATAAAAGAAAAATTAAAACTAAATGCAAAAGACGCTCCAAGATTTGCACATATCACATGAATGAAACAAATCCGAAAACATACCGATACTTGTTGAAGAAAGATGGGATGCCATCTAGGGCATCCCCAAGCTTAGACGCTTTAGTCTCCTTGAATATTTACTTGGGTGCCTTGGGCATCCCAAATCTTGAGCTCTTGCCTCTCCTCCTTCTCCTCATATCGAGACCTCCTCGATCTTCGAACACTTCATCCACACAAAACTTAACCAAACTTTTAGTGGCGGGGTTAGTGAAAATGGCAATGAAATCCCATCATGTACTGTTGTAACATTATTTTATAATTACAAACAAACATTACCCACTATATGCTATCACAATTCTATGACCCCAAGTCAAGGAGGCTTCAACAAGAATTCAAACATACACAAATAATGAAGCTATAACAGTAATCTGTGAAAATAGGACAGTTTGTAAAGATTCGAACATCCACCATACTTGTGTAACTCAAAAAATTCTGAAAAATTAGGACAAAATAAACATTTGTATAGAAATACAGTACAAAAAGTTTCATAACCGTTTGACATTCCAGTAAAAAAATGTAAAATCGAGAACTACAACCAAAGTTTCTGTTTTGCACCGCACTAACCAACAAGCAATTTAATCATCCTAAAGGCAAATCTTGGCACATAATTTTATAATACAATGGAATTGTACAAGGGATAATTATTTTTGTGAGAATCTTCATGAAAAATTCTATATTGTTTCCATGAGCATGAACACAAGTGTTCAAGGTCGACCCTCACTTCTCCAATGCATAACTTCCAATCGCTTCTCTTTTGTGAAAAGGTTTTTTAAGTTCCCCTCTATATTTTTTTTGTTTTTAAAATTTATAAAAGCACTCAACAGAGACAAATGACTCTCTAAAACTTCTGGGTTGTCTCCCTGGCAGCGCTTTCTTTAAAGCCATTAAGCTAGGCATAAAGTGCTCAAGTAATGAATCCACCCGGATCCCAAGGTATATGAAAGCCAATTTTAATTAACAATGATTTGGCATTTAGTAATGAGCACAAATCAACATATATCATGCAATGACAAAGTGTAACTCTCTTCCTATGCATCGGCATGTCATACAAGAACATTTCATGAACATGAAGCAAATGCTAGTACATAGCATAAGCAGTTTCTTGCAATTTTATCGTGTTGGAAACATATAGAGGTGGATATATAGTTCCTCTCTCATAATAATTGCAAGTAGGAGAAGCAAGCACATGCATACTATACTCGTCAAAATCATCATGTGCAATGGTAAAAGGCAACCCATCAATGTAATCCTTAATAAGTGCAAATTTCTACGATATAGTGTAGTTTGGAGAATTCAAAAAGATAATAGGACTATCATGTGTGGGTGCAATAGCAACAATGTCATTCTTAACATAAGGATCTATAGCAAGTTCATATTCATAATCATAATTCATAATGGCATCATGGCCATAAGCATAGCAAGCATCAAGTTCATCCAAAAGGGATATTTCAAATGAATCAACGGGATCATAGCAATTATCATCGCATTCATCCTTTGGTAAGAACGAATGAAAATTAAACAATGTATGAGTTGAAGAGTTACTCTCATTAGAAGGTGGGCATGGGTGCTCTTCCTCCATTTGTTCTTCGCTCTCCTCATCATCATGATCTCGCAGTTTCATCAATTTCTTCTTCCATAGACTCCTACAAAATATTAGTCTTTTCTTGGACAGCGGGGTTATTCTCAATAAATACATCAATATCGTAATTGTATTTATAGTTATCATAGCAGTGTTTAAGGATAGCAAGATTTTCAGGTCTATAAACTGAATCATCAAAATCTTGAAACTTTTCAAATGAAGTTTCAATTTCATATGCACCCTTAAAAGCAACAAAATCTACTATTCGTTCCACATCATAGTAATCATATATACCATTAGCATAAGAAGCCAAGGCTTCATTATCATTAAATTTGCATGAAAAGGGAAGATGTGGGGCATTCATTCTAGAGCAACAAGTATAATCATGTCTCAAGCAAAGATCCCGAGCATACCAACGCACATATAAATTTGATCCCATAAATGTTTCCATTTTTGTGTCAAGTGATAATCCCTAAAGTGTTCACGTTGATCCAACGTTACTCCCATTATCAAGTTGAATGGGGTTTTCTCATGATCATCAAAGTAGTGCATAATATTTTCACATAACAAGCATCGAGGGTTTTAGGAGGTTCCCCATCTCCATGAGTAGCAAGTACCACTAATTTTTATGGTGTTTCATGTTCCATATCCATAACTAAAGATAGAGAACAACTTGGAACAAGAAATGAAAACTACTTAGTGATAAAGCAAACAAGCACACAAGAGAATATTCACCCCACACTATTGATCCCCGGCAAGGGCGCCAGAAAAATGTCTTGATAACCCACAAGTATAGGGGATCGTTTGTAGCCTTCTTCGATAAATAAGAGTGTCGGACCCAACGAGGATCTAAAGGCAGGACAAATATTCCCTCAAGTTCTATTGACCACCAATACAACTCTACGCACACTTGACATTTGCTTTATAGGAAACAAGTATGGAACTATTTTGTAGGTGTGATGCTAGAACTACTTTGCAAGAATAAAACTAGAAGTACTTTGCAAGATAGTAAAATTTAGGTGTTTAGTAAAAGGGTTTGTGTCAACAAGAAAGTTATTTTTCCCTATGTAATCGATAACAATTATCGGTAATCATTCTTGCAATTTTATATGAGGGAGAGGCATGAGCTAACATACTTTCTCTACTTGGATCATATGCACTTATGATTGGACCCCTAGCAAGCATCCGCAACTACTAAAGATCATTAAAGTCGTGAAACCCAATCATAGCATTAAATATCAAGTCCTCTTTATCCCATACGCCATATCCCACCTACTTAGGTTTAAGCTTTTGTCACTCTCGCAACCCACCATAAGCGAACCATGAACATATTGCAACACCCTACAACGGGGGCCCCTCACATTTGCGCGAGAATGGAGGGCACTGTAGGAAAGCACCATCAATAAAATATACAATCATAACAACCAAGATCATGATTAACCCACATGACAAAATGGATCTATTGGAAGCTTAAACCCGAGTAGGTGGGCTATGGCAAGATTGTTGATGTAGATAGCCGTCCCGATCGTTGCCCCGGTGGAACTCCAGCCCCACTAGAAGCGAGGGGGGGGGGAGAGCCCCCCTTCTTATTCTTCCTTGGCCTCACCCCTAGATGGGAGGAGAGTTCCCCGTCAAGAGCCCCTCCAAGATTGGATCTCCCTCTCTGTTCTCTTCTGTTTCGCGTTCTTAGATCTGGCCGAAAGCCGTTTCTTATATTCAGGGAGATCCGTAACTCCGATTGCGCTGAAATTTTAACACGATTTTCCCCCCGGATATAAGCTTCCTTGCGCCCGAAGTAGAGCTCCAACCAACGTTCGAGGAGGGCACAACCCACCACCACGCGCTAGGGGCCTCTAGCGTGCCCTGGTGTCTTGTGGGCTGTGTGGGCCTCCATTTGCGATGATTCCAACTCCCAAAAATCACATATATTCCAAAATAATTCTCCATAAAATTTTATTGCATTTGGACTTCGTTTCATATGGATACTCTGCGATACAAAAAACATGCAGAAAACAGGAACTAGCACTGGGCACTGGATCAATAGGTTAGTCCCATAAATCATATAAAAAGTTCCAAAAATATGTAAAAGTTGTATAATATTGGCATGAAACAATCAAAAATTATAGATACGACGGAGATGTATCAAATACTCAATTCATCACCAGAAGGTAGAGGGGGAGAAACACCATATGATTCAACTATAATAACAAAGCTTACGGTACATCAAGATCATGCCAAATCAAGAACACGAGAGAGAGAGAGAGAGAGAGAAAGAAAGAAAGAGAGAGAGAGATCAAACACACAGCTCCTGGTACATACCCTCAGCCCCGAGGGTGAACTACTCCCTCCTCGTCATGGAGACCACCAGGATGATTAAGATGGCCTCCGGTGATGGTTTCCCCTCCGGCAGGGTGCCGGAACGGGCTCCCGATTGGTTTTTTGTGGCCGTAGAGGCTTGCGGCAGTGGAACTTCTGATCTAGGTTTCTTTTCGGAGGTTTATATATTTATAAGAATTTTTGGCGTCGAAAACAAGTCAGGGGGTGCCCGATGGGGCCACAAGCCCTCATGGCGCGCCCACCCCCCTAGGGAGCGCCCTGGAGGCTTGTGTCCTCCTCAGGACTCTTCTGGCCTAGCTCCGGTGCTTCTGGGGTCTCTTTTGGTCCATAAAAAATCACTGTAATTTTTTAGCCCATTTCGAGAACTTTTATTTCTGCACAGAAAACGACACCACTGTAGTTCTGCTAAAAACAGCATCAGTCTAGGTTATTTCTAATCAAATCATACCAAAACCATATAAAATTGTTGTAAACATGGCATGAATACTTCATAAATTATAGATATGTTGGAGACGTATCAATGGTGATTGTGTAGAAGCCTCTAAAAAACTTAAGAATGCCTTAAGTTTCGCACCTATTGTTCAACCACCTGATTGGAACTTGCCTTTTGAAATTATGTGTGATGCTATTGATTATGTTGTTTGTGTTGTTTTAGGACAAAGAGTTGACAAAAAATTAAATGTTATCCATTATGCTAGCAAAACTCTAGACAGTGCCCAAAGAAATTATGCTACCACTGAGAAAGAATTTTTAGCAGTTGTGTTTGCTTGTGATAAATTTAGATTCTACATTGTTGATTCCAAAGTAATTGTGCACACCGATCATGCTACTATAAAATATCTTATGGAAAAGAAAGATACTAAACCTAGACTCATTAGGTGGGTTCTCTTGCTACAAGAATTTGATTTACATATTACTGATAGGAAAGGAGCTGAGAACCCCATAGCTGATAACTTGTCTAGGTTAGAAAATATTCTTGATGACCCACTACCAATTGATGATAGTTTTCTTGATGAACAACTAGCTGTAATAAATGCTTCTCATGACACTCCTTGGTATGCTGATGATGACCCACAAGTATAGGGGATCTATCGTAGTCCTTTCGATAAGTAAGAGTGTCGAACCCAACGAGGAGCATAAGGAAATGACAAGCGGTTTTCAGCAAGGTATTTTGTGCAAGCATTGAAATTATCAGTAACAAATAGTTTGGTGATAAGATAATTTGTAACGGGTAACAAGTAACAAGTGTAACAAAGGTGCAACAAGGTGGCCCAATCCTTTTTGTAGCAAAGGATAAGCCTGGACAAACTCTTATATAAAGAAAAGTGCCCCATCGCGTGACGGCTGCTGCGTGTGAACGACCGCCATCTGTCGCCCTGGATGTGGCCGCTCGGGAGACCTGGCCCACTTGGAATTCGAACGCGCTGACCACAACTGTCGTGGCCTCCCCTCTTCCGCGCGATAGAGACCAGTCTCCCAAAGATCGCGCCGATCATGTGGTCCCGTAGTTGCATGTCACTCCAAGCCTACCATGCGCGTCTTTCCTCCTCCTCGAGTGCCCCACCCAACGGGATGGAGCCGACAACCACCCCGAGTCTCCCACTTTGGTTGCACCAATCCTATGCAATTCTTCCCCCGGGCCCGCCAACAACGTTGCCGTTGCATAGGATCCAGTGCGTGACATGCTTGCGCCCGAGCCAACCCTGCACTCCGATTCCTCTGGGCATGTCTACAATGTTTTTCCTGCATCGGATCCCATCTACTCCGTAGCTTCCTCGAGAAGCCATGCTACTCGCTCGCGCTCACTGGTCGCCAATGCGCCTGGGGACAGCCCACTGCCCAGTGACGCGGTCATGCAAACCCCTTCAGCTACCTTTGCGCCTGCCGATGCGTGTGTGCTTTCCAGCACGCCGCCGCTACCTGCTGCTGATCACTCCACCAACACAATAGCAGCTGCATGTGAAAATGCAAACCCAATCACTACTTTCATGGACGTGCTCTTCATCCGTTCCCAGCCTCTTCTCTCCATGCTACTGCCGGCGGGTGCTACCGGCCAACTTCACACCCTGCCAGAGCTTCCGGATTTCCAAAGCTGATTAGGGCCTCAACTCCGAGATGAAGGCGAAGCGTGTGCTCCTACGCTGCCCTGGGCTGATCAAAGAGGATGATGCTCCCATATCACATGAGATGTTGGACAGGTATGCTCTCTTGTTTGAGTGCCCCCTTGCCGAGGATGTTGTTGAGGCGTTCGCCGACTTCTTCGGCTGGCAAGTCCCTGTACGCGCGTCTGTTAAGGCCTCATGCTCCTGGGTAGCGCCTCGTCTCATCGAGGCATAGCCGACACCCCTTGTTGCGTACCCAACGCCCCCAAAATCTTGTTATGGATTGCAACCTTAAAAATCTTTTCAGGAATGTGCGCGGTCTAAATTCTGGTGCTAAGCGTACGGCCGTCCGCAGCGTGATCTCCGCTACCACCCCTGCCATCATGTGTTTGCAAGAGAGCAAGTTTGCTCACATCTCAAGCTCCACCGTCCTTGACACCCTTGGCCCCCTTTTTGAGGACTTCTACTTACTTACGGCCACCGGCACCCGCGGAGGCATGCTCCTCGTGTGGCATAGATCCCACGTCTCCCTCTCCAACCCCCTAACTGGCGAGCATCATATCACCGCCCTAGTCTCGCCCGCCGCCGAGGACAGTCATTGGTGGCTCACTGGCGTGTACGGCCCCCAAGATGACGAGGCCAAACTCGACTTCCTTGCTGACCTCCATGACGTGCGTGATTCACGCACCGGGCCTTGGCTCCTTGGCGGAGACTTCAACATGATCACCTTGGCGGCCGACAAGAATAACTCGAATGTAAATCACCGTGTCATGAATAGATTTCAGCGATTCATCGCCAATGACGAGCTCCGCGATATGTACTTGCACGGGGCGCCGCGACACTTGGTCTAGTGAGCGTGACACGTCGGCTCTCGTGCGGAACGACATAATTCTTTGCACGTCCATATGGGAGATCTCCCAACCCCACTGTCTACTCCACTGCCTCTCCTCCACCGCGTCCGATCACTGCCCGCTGGTAGTTGACTGTGTGGCCCGCCCCCCGGGAGCACGTAGATTCCACTTCTAGCGCTTCTGGCCAAAGTTAGAAGGCTTCCATGATGTGGTCTCGGAGGCCAGGATCTCGGTTCCCCCAGACGTGGATCCTTTCTGGCATATTGTGGCTCATATAAAGGCCACCACGAGTCACCTCCAATGTTGGAGTGCATGCACGGTAGGCAGCGTCTCATTATAGCTTAAGGTCGCGTGGGAATTGATTGCCTACCTCGATGCTGCGCAACACTATCGCTCGCTCTCCATCAATGAGACATGACTTAGGCGCAAGCTCAAGAGTACGTACCTTGGATTGGCCTCCCTTGACCGCTCCATATCGTGCCAGCGATCACGTCTCTCCTAGCTTTGCGACTCCCCGACCTCCTACCTCAGCGTGCATGCATTGCACCAGAAACAATGCAACCTCATCACTTCTCTCCGTGCATATGATCAGCTCGTCTCAGCGCATGACGCTATGGCCGAGGCAGTCTTCAACTACTTCTCCGACGTCCTCGGCTCGACCAGCGAGCGTGCCTTCTCTCTAGACCAGTCCTTACTGCGCGATGCACCCTTAGAACTCTCCGATCTTGAGGCACCCTTCATGGAGGATGCAATTTGGCGGGTCGTGAAAAGCCTATCGATGGGGAAGGCTTCTGGCCAGGATGGATTCACGGCTGAGTTCCTCCGCGCATGTTGGGACATCATCAAGCATGACATTTGTGAGGCGTTTGACAAGTTCTACACCATGCTACTTCTTGAGCTTGCATTGGTTTTTCCCTTGAAGAGGAAAGGGTGATGCAACAAAGTAGAGTAAGTATTTCCCTCAGTTCTAAGAACAAAGGTATCAATCCAGTAGGAGACTATGCACAAGTCACCGAATACCTGCACAAACAAACACCAACTTGCACCCAACGTGATAAAGGGGTTGTCAATCCCTTCACAGTTATTTGCACAGTGAGATCTGATAGAGATGGATAAATGGTAAAGTAATATTTTTGGTAATTTTTGTTTATAGATCAGAAAGTAAAGGATTCCGAAAGTAAATTGGAAACAATAATTATAGATCGGAAAGCTATATGATGGAAAATAGACCCGGGGGCTATAGGTTTCACTAGAGGCTTCTCTCAAGATAGAAAATATTATGGTGGGTGAACAAATTACTGCCGAGCAATTGATAGAAAAGCGCAAAGTTATGATGATATCTAAGGCAATGATCATGAATATAGGCATCACGCCCGTATCAAGTATACCGACTCCTACCTACATCTACTACTATTACTCCACACATCGACCGACTCTTTCCTCCATCTAGAGTATTAAGTTCATAAGAACAGAGTAACGCTTTAAGCAAGATGACATGATGTAGCAGGATAAACTCAAGCAATATGATGAAAACCCCATCTTGTTACCCTCGATGGCAACAATATAGTACGTGTCGGTTCCCCTTCTATCACTAGGATCGACCACCGCAAGATTGAACCCAAAGCTAAGCACTTCTCCTATTGCAAGAAAAACCAATCTAGTTGGCTAAACCAAATCGATAGTTCGAAGAGACTTGCAAAGATATCAAATCATGCATATAAGAATTTAGAGAAGATTCAAGTAATATTCATAGATAAGCTGATCATAAATCCACAATTCATCGGATCTCGGCAAACACACCGCAAAAAAGTATTACATCGGATAAATCTCCAAGAACATCGAGGAGAACACGGTATTGAGAATCAGAGAGAGAGAAGAAGCCATCTAGCTACTAGCTATGGACCCGTATGTTTGTGGTAAAGTAGTCATGCTTCATCGGAGAGGCAATGGTGTTGATGAAGAACCCCTCCGTGATTGAATCCCCCTCCGACAGGACGCCGGAAAAGGCCCCTAGATGGGATCTCACGGGTACAGAAGGTTGTGGCAGTGGAGAAGTGTTTTCATGGCTCTCCTCATAGGTTTTCGAATATTTGGGAATATATATGCAGAAGAAATAGGTTGGTGAAGTCATGAGGGGCCCACAAGGGTGGGGGCATGCCCTACCCCCTGGGCGCACCCTCCGTCCTTGTGGCCGCCTTGTGGCTTTCCTAACATGTACTCCAAGTGCTTTGTATGTCTTCTGGTGCAAGAAAAATCATCGCGAAAGTTTCATTCTGTTTGGACTCCGTTTGGTATTCCTTTTCCGCGAAACTCTAAAACAAGGAAAAAACAGGAACTGGCACTAGGCTCTAGGTTAATAGGTTAGTCCCAAAACTAATACAAAATATCATATTAATGCATATAAAACGTCCAAAACAGATAATATAATAGCATGGAACAATCAAAAGTTATAGATACGTTGGAGACGTATCAAGCATCCCCAAGCTTAATCCATGCTCGTCCTCGAGTAGGTAAATGATAAAAACAGAATTTTTGATGTGGAATACCTAACATATTTATCCATGTAATTTTATTTATTGTGGAATGAATGTCCAGACCCGTATGATTCAAAACAAAAGTTTAATATTGACATAAAAACAATAATACTTCAAGCATACTAACAAGATAATTTATGTCTTCTTAAAATAACATGGCCAAAGAAAGCTTATCCCTACAAAATCATATAGTCTGGCTATACTCCATCTTCATCACACAAAATATTTAAATCATGAACAACCCCGATGATAAGCCAAGCAATTGTTTCATACTTTTGATGTTCTCAAACTTTTTCAACTTTCACACAATACATGAGCGTGAGCTATGGATATAGCACTATAGGTGGAATAGATGGTGGTTGTGGAGAAGACAAAAAGAGTGAGATAGTATCACATCAACTAGGCATATCAACGGGATATGGAGATGCCCATCAATAGAGATCACTGTGAGTGAGTAGGGATTGCCATGCAACGGATGCACTAGAGCTATGAGCTTATGAAAGCTCAAAAGAAACTAAGTGGGTGTGCATCCAACTTGCTTGCTCACGAAGACCTAGGGCAATTTGAGGAACCCCATCATTGGAATATATAGGCAATGTTCTATAATGAAAAATCCCCACTAGTATATGAAAGTGACAATATAGGAGACTCTCTATCATGAAGATCATGGTGCTACTTTGAAGCACAAGCGTGGTAAAAGGATAGTAGCATTGCCCCTTCTCTCTTTTCTCTCATTTTTTTATTTGGGCCTTCTCTCTTTTTTTTTGGCCTCCTTTTTCGTTTGGATTCTCATCCCGACTTGTGGGGGAATCATAGTCTCCATCATCCTTTATTCACATGGGACAATACTCTAATAATGAAGATCATCACACTTTTATTTACTTACAACTCAAGAATTACAACTCGATACTTAGAACAAAATATGACTCTATGTGAATGCCTCCGGTGGTGTACCGGGATGTGCAATGAATCAAGAGTGACATGTATGAAAGAATTATGAAGGGTGGCTTTGCCACAAATACGATGTCAACTACATGATCATGCAAAGCAATATGACAATGATGGAACGTGTCATAATAATCGGAACGGTGGAAATTTGCATGGAAATATATCTCGGAATGGCTAAGGAAATACCATAATAGGTAGGCATGGTGGTTGTTTTGAGGAAGGTATATGGTGGGTTTATGGTGCCGGCGAAAGATGGGCGACACAAGAGAGGCTAGCAATGGAGGAAGGGTGAGAGTGCGTATAATCGATGGACTCAACATTAGTCAGAAAGAACTCACAAAATTATTGCAAAAATCTATTAGTTATCGAAATGATGTACTACGCACATGCTCCTAGGTGGATAGATTGGTAGGAAAAGACCATCGCTTGTCCCCGACCGCCACTCATAAGGAAGACAATCAATCAATAAATCATGCTCCGACTTCATCACATAACGGTTCACCGTACGTGCATGCTACGGGAATCACAAACTTTAACACAAGTATTTCTCAAATTCACAATTACTTACTAGCATGACTCTAATATCACCATCTTCATATCTCAAAACAATCATAAGGAGTCAAACTTCTCATAGTAATCAATGCACTTCAAATGAAAGTTTTTATTATATCCCTCTTGGGTGCCTTTCATATTAGGACTAAATTTATAACCAAAGCAAATTACCATGCTATTTGGAGACTCTCAAAATAATATAAGTGAATTACGAGAGTTCATCAATTTCTATAAAATAGGACCACCGCCGTGCTCTAAAAAGATATAAGTGAAGCACTAGAGCAATATTGCCTAGCTTAAAAGATATAAGTAAGGCACATGGAGTATTCTAATAAATCACGATTCATGCGGTGAATAAAAAGGTGTGTACAACAAGAATGATTGTGGAAAACTAAAAAGAAAAGACTCAAATCATATAATACGCTCCAAGCAAAACACATATCATGTGGTGAATAAAAATATAGCCTCAAGTAAAGTTACCGATAGACAAAGACGAAAGAGGGGATGCCTTCCGGGGCATCCCCAAGCTTAGGCTCTTGGTTATCCTTGAATATTACCTTGGGCTGCCTTGGGAATCCCCAATCTTAGGCTCTTGCCAATCTTTATTCCATAGTCCATCAAATCCTTACCCAAAACTTGAAAACTTCACAACACAAAACTCAATAGAAAATCTCATAAGCACCGTTAGTATAAGAAAATAAATCACCACTTTTGGTAATGTTGTGAACTCATTCTTTATTTATATTGGTGTAATATCTACTATATTTTAACTTTTTAATGGTTCATACCCCCCGATACTACTAATATATTCATCAAAAAAAGCAAACAACACATAGAAAACAGAATCTCTCAAAAACAGAATAGTCTACAGAAATCTGGAGATTTCGAATACTTCTGTAACTCAAAAAATTCTGAAAAATTAGGACGACCTAAGCAATTTGTTTATAAACCCTCTGCCAAAAGAATCAGTATTTTATAGTGCTTCTGCTAAAAATGAAAATTAACCTCCTGGGCGCAAAAGTTTCTGTTTTTCAGCAGGATCAAATCAACTATCACCATAAGCTATCCCAAAGGTCTTACTTGGCACAAACACTAATTAAATAATAAACCACATCTAACCAGAAGCTAAATGAATTATTTAATGCAAAAAAAAACCAAAAAAGCAAGAACAAAAATAAAATTGGGTTGCCTCCCAACAAGCGCTATTGTTTAACGCCCTTAGCTAGGCATAAAACACGAGATAGATCTATGTATTATCATCTCCCCCTTTGGGAACCAAAGAGAGAATTTCTTATCCATGTCATTTATCTTTCTGTTTTGTGAGAGCACGTGGCCATTAATACTAGAAGAAAGATTAAGCACATTACGAAAATTTTCATCCAAACTAGCCTTCATCTCTTTGATTATTTCATATTGATAAAAGCACATAATAGCATTTGATTCACATTTTCTCCTTTAGGATGCCCAAATATGGTTTTCATCTTCTCAGAAGTGTCGATGGCATCCCCCCAAGAAAGCCATTATCAAATATAGTCTAAAACTTGCTTAAAAGAAGGAGGTAAGCCAATATAAAAGCTCTTCAAATATATATCAATCTGATATAGGGGTACAGAGCTAGCTCGAATCCTCAGCAGCCTACCCCAAGCATCTTGCAAAGATTCATCAAGCAAATAACGAAAGATTTTAGGATCATCTTCATCAAAATTATCAAAATCTTCGTTAACCACCCCGGTAAGTCTTTCAATGGCATCATTATTTATGAGCTTACAAAGGACAGAGAGGTTATCCAAAGCATTAAAACCTAGGAGAAAACCCTTAGCCCTTCTACAGTCGGCCATAGCGGTAGAAGGACGAACGGAAGAAGAAAAGCCAAATCTTTTCGAAAATCGTTTTAGAAGTGGGGGAGAGGAAAATGAGAGGCGAATGGCAAATAATGTAATGCGAGAGATGAGAGTTTATGATGGGTAATTGGTATTTCTTAACTTGTCGTAGGTCTCCCCGGCAACGGTGCCAGAAATCCTTCTTGCTACCTTTTGAGCTTGCGTTGGTTTTTCCATTGAAAAGGATAGGGTGATGCAGCAAAGTAGAGTAAGTATTTCCCTTAGTTTTGAGAACCAAGGTATCAATCCAGTAGGAGACTACGCAGAAGTCACCGAATACCTGTACAAAAAAACACCAACTTGCACCCAACACGATAAAGGGGTTGTCAATCCCTTCACAGTTATTTGCAAAGTGAGATCTGATAGAGATGTATAAATAGTAAAGTAATACTTTTGGTATTTTTGGTTTATAGATCAGAAAGTGAAAGATTGCGAAGAAAGTAAATTGGAAACTAAAATTGTAGACCGGAAAGCTATATGATGGAAAATAGACCCGGGGGCCATAGGTTTCACTAGAGGCTTCTCTCAAGATAGAAAATATTACGGTGAGTGAACAAATTACTGCTGAGCAATTGATAAAAAGCACAAAGTTATGACGATATCTATGGCAATGATCATGAATATAGGCATCACGTCTGTATCAATTAGACCGACTCCTGCCTGCATCTACTACTATTACTCCACACATCAACTGACTCCTGCCTCATCTAGAGTATTAAGTTCATAAGAACAGAGTAACGCTTTAAGCAAGATGACATGATGTAGCGGGATAAACTCAAGCAATGTGATGAAAACCCCATCTTGTTATCCTTGATGGAAACAATACAATACGTGTCGGTTCCCTTCTGTCACTAGGATCGAGCACTGCAAGATTGAACCCAAAGCTTAGCACATCTCCCATTGCAAGAAAATGTTGCGGAATGTAGTAATTTCAAAAAAATTCCTACGCACACGCAAGATCATGGTGATGCACAGCAACAAGAGGGAAGAGTATCGTCCACGTACCCTCGTAGACCGTAAGCAGAAGCGTTATGAGAACGCGGTTGATGTAGTCAAACGTCTCCATGATCCGACCGATCCATGTACCGAACGCACGGCACCTCCGAGTTCAGCACATGTTCTGCTCGATGACGTCCCACGAACTCCGATCCAGCAGAGCTTCACGGGAGAGTTCCATCATCATGACGGCGTGATGACGGTGATGATGTTTCTACTGACGTAGGGCTTCGCCTAAGCACCGCTACGATATGATCGAGGTGGATTATGGTGGAGCGGGGCACCGCACACGGCTAAGGGATCAATGATCAACTTATGTGTTCTAGGGTGCCCCCCTGCCCCCGTATATAAAGGAGCAAGGGGGGAGGCCGGTCGGCCCCTGTAGGACGCACCAAGAGGAGTCCTCCTCATCCTAGTAGGAGTAGGACTCCCCTTTCCTACTCCTACTAGGAGGAGGAAAGAAAGGGGAAAGAGGAGAAGGAAGGAGAGGGAGGAAAAGCGGGAAAGGGGGGCCGGCCCCCTAGTCCAATTCGGTTTGGGCTAGGGGGGCACGCGCCCTGCCTCCTCACTTCCACCACTTGGCCCATGAGGCCCATTACTTCTTCCTCGTATTCCCGTAACTCCCCGGTACTCTGAAAAATACCTGAATCACTCGAAACCTTTTCGATGTCCGAATATAGTCATCCAATATATCGATCTTTACGTCTCGACCATTTCAAGACTCCTCGTCATGTCGCCGATCTCATCCGTTACTCCGAACTACCTTAGGTACATCAAAACACATAAACTCATAATACTGATCGTCACAGAACTTTAAGCATGTGGACCCTATGGGTTCAAGAACTATGTAGACATGACCGGGACACGTCTCCGATCAATAACCAATAGAGGAACCTGGATGTTCATATTGGCTCCTACATATTCTATGAAGATCTTTATCGGTCAAACTGCATAACAACATACGTTGTTCCCTTTGTCATCGGTTTGTTACTTGCTCGAGATTCGATCGTCGGTATCTCAATACCTAGTTCAATCTCGTTGCCGGCAAGTCTCTTTACTCGTTCTTCAATGCATCATCCCGTAACTAACTCATTAGTCACATTCCTTGCAAGGCTTATAGTGATGTGCATTAGTGAGAGGGCCTAGAGATACCTCCTCGACAATTGGAGTGACAAATCATATTCTTGATCTATGCCAACTCAACGAACACCATCGGAGACACCTGTAGAGCACCTTTATAATCACCCAATTATGTTGTGACATTTGGTAGCACACAAAGTGTTCTTCTGGTAATCGGGAGTTGCATAATTTCATAGTCGTAGGAACATGTATAAGTCATGAAGAAAGCAATAGCAGTAAACTAAATGATCAAGTGCTAAGCTAACATAATGGGTCATGTCAATCACATCATTCTCCTAATGATGTGATCCTGTTTATCAAATGGCAATTCATGTCTATGGTTAGGAAACATAACCATCTTTGACCAACGAGCTAGTCAAGTAGAGGCATACTAGTGACACTCTGTTTGTCTATGTATTCACAGATGTATTATGTTTTCGGTTAATACAATTCTAGCATGAATAATAAACATTTATCATGAAATAAGGAAATAAATAATAACTTTATTATTGCCTCCAGGGCATATTTCCTTCAGTCTCCCATTTGCACTAGAGTCAATAATCTAGTTCACATCTTTATGTGATTAGTTCACATCTCCGTGTGACTAATACCCAAAGGGTTTACTAGAGTCAATAATCTAGTTCACATCGCTATGTGATTAACACCCAAAGAGTGATCATGTTTTGCTTGTGAGATAAGTTTAGTCTACGGGTCTGCAACATTCAGATTCGTATGTATTTCGCAAATTTCTATGTCTACAATGCTTTGCACGGAGCTACTCTAGCTAATTGCTCCCACTTTCAATATGTATCCAGATCGAGACTTAGAGTCATCTTGATCGATGTAAAAAGCTTGCATCGACGTAACTCTTTACGACAAACTCTTTTATCACCTCCATAACCGAGAAATATTTCCTTAGTCCTCTAAGGATAATTTTGACCAATGTCTAGTGATCTACTCCTAGATCACTATTGTACTCCCTTGCCAGAAAGATGCTAAGGTATACAATAGGACTGGTAAATAGCATAGCATACTTTATAGAACCTATGACTGAGGCATAGGGAATGACTTTTCATTCTCTTTCTATTTTCTGTTGTGGTTGGTTTTTGAGTTTTTACTCAACTTCACACCTTGCAACACATGCAAGAACTCCTTCTTTCACCGTTCCATTTTGAGCTACTTCAAAATCTTGTCAAGGTATGTACTCACTGAAAAAACTTATCAAGCTTCTTGATCTATCTCTATAGATCTTGATGCTCAATGTGTAAGAAGCTTCATGAAGGTCTTTCTTTGAAAACTCTTTTCAAACACTCCTTTATGCTTGCCAGAAAATTCTACATTATTTCTGATCAACAATATGTCATTCACATATACTTATCAGAAATGTTGTAGTGCTCCCACTCACTTTCTTGTAAATACATGCTTCACCGCAAGTCTGTATAAAACCATATGCTTTGATCACTTTATCAAAGCATATATTCCAACTCCGAGATGTTTGCACCAGTCCGTAGATGGATCGCTGGAGCTTGCTCACTTTGTTAGTACCTTTATGATCGACAAAACCTTCTGGTTGCATCATATACAACTCTTCTTTTAAGAAATCCATTAAGGAATACAATTTTGACATCCATTTGCCAGATTTCATAAAATGCGGCAACTGCTAACATGATTCAGACAGACTTTTAAGCATCAATACGAGTGAGAAAATCTCATCATAGTTAACACCTTGAACTTGTCGAAAATATTTTTGCGAAAATTCGAGCTTTGTAGATAGTAACCCTACTATCAGCGTTTGTCTTCCTCTTGAAGATCCATTTATTCTTAATGACTCACCAATCATCGGGCAAGTCAATCAAAGTCCATACTTTGTTCTCATACATGGATCCTAGCTCAAATTTCATGGCCTCAAGCCATTTCGCGGAATCTGGGCTCATCATCGCTTCCTCATAGTTCGTAGGTTCGTCATGGTCAAGTAACATGACAACCAGAACAGGATTACCGTACCACTCTGGTGCGGATCTCACTCTGCTTGACCTACGAGCTTCGGTAGTAACTTGATCTGAAGTTACATGATCATCATCATTAGCTTCCTCACTAATTGGTGTAGGAGTCACAGGAATAGATTTATGTGGTGAACTACTTTCCAATAAGGGAGGAGGTACAGTGAACTCATCAAGTTCTACTTTCCTTCCACTCACTTCTTTCGAGAGAAACTCCTTCTCTAGAAAGGATCCATTCTTAGCAACGAATGTCTTGCCTTCGGATCTGTGATAGAAGGTGTACCCAACTTTCTCCTTTGGGTATCCTATGAAGACACATTTCTCCTATTTGGATTTGAGCTTATCAGGATGAAACTTTTTCATGTAAGCATCGCAACCCCAAACTTTAAGAAACGACAACTTTGGTTTCTTGCCAAACCACAATTCATATGGCATCGTCTCAACGGATTTAGATGGTGCCCTATTTAACGTGAATGCAGTTGTCTCTAATGCATAACCCCAAAACGATAGTGGTAAATCGGTAAGAGACATCATAGATTGCACCATATCTAATAAAGTACAGTTATAATGTTCGGACACACGATGACGCTGTGGTGTTCCAGGTGGCGTGAGTTGCGAAACTATTCTGCATTGTTTCAAAATGAAGACCAAACTCGTAACTCAAATATTCTCCTCCACGATCATATCACAGAAACTTTATTTTCTTGTTACTATGATTTTCCACTTCACTCTAAAATTCTTTGAACTTTTCAAATGTTTCGGACTTATGTTTCATCAAGTAGATATACCCATATCTGCTCACATCATCTGTGAAGGTGAGAAAATAACGATACCCGCCGCGAGCCTCAATATTCATTAGACCACATACATCAGGCATTTTAGTCATATTGCCCATCAGGCATCATGTATTATTTCCAACAAATCTGTTGCTCGCTCCATAGTTCCGGAGAACGGCATTTTAGTCATATTGCCCATGAGGCATGGTTCTCAAGTACCAAGTGATTCATAATCAAGTCATTCCAAAAGTCCATCAGAATGGAGTTTCTTCATGCACTTTACACCAATATGACCTAAACAGCAGTGCCACAAATAAGTTGTACTATCATTATTAACTTTGCATTTTTTGGCTTCAATATTATGAATATGTGTATCACTACAATCGAGATTCAATAAACCATTCACCTTGGGTGTATGACCATTGAAGGTTTTATTCATGTAAATAGAACAACAATTATTCTCTGACTTTAAATGAATAACCGTATTGCAATAAACATGATCAAATCATATTCATGCTTAACGCAAACACCAAATAACATTTATTTAGGTTCAACACTAATCCCGAAAGTATAGGGAGTGTGCGATGATGATCATATCAATCTTGGAACCACATCCAACACACATCGTCACTTCACCCTTAACTAGTCTGTGTTCATTCTGCAACTCTCGTTTCGAGTTACTCATCTCAGCAACTGAACTAGTATCAAATACTAAGGGGTTGCTATAAACACTAGTAAAGTACACATCAATAACATGTATATAAAATATACCTCTGTTCACTTTGCCGTCCTTCTTATCCGCCAAATACTTGGGGCAGTTCTGCTTCCAGTTACCAGTCCCTTTGCAGTAGAAGCACTTAGTCTCAGGCTTAGATCTAGACTTGGGCTTCTTCACTTGAGCAGCAACTGGCTTGCTGTTCTTCTTGAAGTTCCCCTTCTTCCCTTTTCCTTTTCTTGAAAGTAGTGGTCTTTTCAACCATCAACACTTAATGATTTTCTTGATTTCTACCTTTGTTGATTTCGGCATCATGAAGAGCTTGGGAATCGTTTCCTTTATCCCTTGCATATTATAGTTCATCATGAAGTTCCAGTAACTTGGTGATAGTGACTAGAGAACTCTATCAATCACTATCTTATCTGGAAGATTAACTCCCACTTGATTCAAGTGATTGTAGTACTCAGACATTCTGAGCACATGCTCACTAGCTGAGCTATTCTCCTCCATCTTGTAGGCAAAGTGCTTGTCAAAGGTCTCATACCTTTCGACATGGGCATGAGTCTGAAATACTAATTTGAACTCTTGGAACATCTCATATGCTCCGTGGCGTTCAAAAACATCGTTGAAGCCCTGATTCTAAGCCGTAAAGCATGGTGCACTAAACTATCAAGTAGTCATCATATCGAGCTCACCAAACGTTCATAACGTCTGCATCTGCTCCTGCAATCGGTCTGTCACCTAGCGGTGCGTCAAGGACATAATTCTTCTGTGCAGCAATGAGGATAATCCTTAGATCACGGATCCAATCCGCATCATTTCTACTAACATCTTTCAACTTAGTTTTTCTCTAGGAACATATCAAAAAAACGGGCAGCTACATCGCGAGCTATTGATCTACACCATAGTTATGCAAATACTATCAGGACTAAGTTCATGATTAATTTAAGTTCAATTAATCATATTACTTAAGAACTCCCACTTAGATAGATATCCCTATAATCATCTAAGTGATTAGGTGATCCAAATCAACTAAACCATAACCGATCATCACGTGAAATGGAGTAGTTTTCAATGGTGAACATCACTATGTTGATCATATCTACTATATGATTCACGCTTGACCTTTCGGTCTCAGTGTTCTAAGGCCATATCTGTATATGCTAGGCTCATCAAGTTTAACCTGAGTATTCTGCATGTGCAAAACTGGCTTGGACCCGTTGTATAAGAACGTTGAGCTTATCACACGCGATCATCACGTGGTGTCTCGGCACGACGAACTTTTGCAATGGTGCATACTCAGGAGGAACACTTGTACCTTGAAATTTTTAGTAAGAGATCATCTTATAATGCTACCACCGAACTAAGCAAAATAAGATGCATAAAGGATAAACATCAGATGCAATCAAAATATGTGACATGATATGGCCATCATTATCTTGTGCCTTTGATATCCATCTCCAAGGTACCATCATGATCTCTATCGTCACCGGCATGACCCCATGATCTCCATCATGTTGATCTCTATCAATGTGTCGTCACATGGTCGTCTCGCCAACTATTGCTATCGCATAGCGATAAACTAAAGCAATTGTTTGGCGCTTGCATCTTATGCAATAAAGAGACAACCATAAGGCTTCTGCCAGTTGCCGATAACTTCAACAAAACATGATCATCTCATACAACAACTTATATCTCATCACGTCTTGACCATATCACATCACAACAAGCCCTGCAAAAATAAGTTAGACATCCTCTACCTTGTTGTTGCAAGTTTTATGTGGCTGCTACGGGATGAGCAAGAATCGTTCTTGTAAGTGCATCTAGTGCCACCCCTAGTTGGTTTTGGAGTATTGACGACAAACCTAGTTGAGGGACTAATGTGTTTGTGAGAATTGCAGGAAAACACAGGTAGAAGTCCCTCATTGATTCGGTTTTACTACCAGAGATGACCCCTAAAAATGTACGAAGACATTGAAGACAATGGTGGTTTATGAAGATATTCATATTGAAGACAATGACATGAGAAGACTCCCTATGAAGCTTTTGAAACTCGAAGACCTAGATCCTTTGTAGTTTTATTTCATTCATGTTGCGTCATAGGAACCACCGTACTGTTAAGTGGGGTCGAAGAGAACCAGTCAGAATGACTGAAGTGATGCCTAATTCAAATCCTATGTCTTCGAGCGAAGCCTATGAGAGAAAATCTTGTCCAGAGTCAGACAAGTCAGCTTTACTTGTAGCCCAAGTAAAGTTGCTGTGTGAGTTCGAAATCCGACCGTTGGTACACGTGTCAATTCCTTAGTGACCCAGGGTCATTTCGGACAGATGAGGTCGGGTTGCCAAGTGGCTATAAATAGTCCACCCCCCCACAACCTTAAATGGTTGGCTGCTCAAATTTCAGTGCACGGCTTTTGTCGTTTGAGAGCAACCCACCTCGAAGCCTTTGAAAGAAAAATTCCCAGTGAGGAGAAAAGCCCTAACCACCCAGAGCCAGAGTAAATTGGGCATCACTTAAGTCTTCGTGTCTGTGTGATTTGAAGACTTATTACACTTGAGGACTGTGCATCCTCCAGACGGTTAGGCGTCGCGTTCTGAGCATCCAAGAGAAATTGTGGATTGCCAGTGAACGAAGTCTGTGAAGGTTTGGGAGTCTACCTTGAAGACTTACCAGAGTGATTGGGCGAGGTCTGTGTGACCTTAGCTCAAGGAGAAAACGGTGAGGACTGGGTGTCTTGGACTAAGTGTCCTTGACTGGGTGTTCGGGACTGTGTGTCCTTCGGTTTAAATACCTAGCCGCTCCAACCAGACGTACAGTTGTCACAGCAACTGGAACTGGTCCAACAAATCATTGTCTTCAACATGTCACTGGTTTCATCTTCACTTCCCTTCATTTACAGTTATTCATTGTGAAGCCATTGCATGCTTGCTTTATCTTTTGTCTTCACAACATGAATGTATGATCTGTTCGGCTTCATAACTTCTTCCTACCTGATCCTTATTACACTGAAGCTGTTTGTCATTGCGCTTTCACTCTATTGAATACATGACCATGGCTGCCCTAGTGTAATCTAACTTCCGCCGCATAGTAATAGGCATAATCTTCACTGTTTGTCTTCATAACTCTCACGTTTTGAAGACTTTCATAAAAATCGCCTATTCACCCCCCCTCTAGTCGATATAACGCACTTTCAATTGGTATCAGAGCTTGGTGCTCCCTTGTTCTGTGTGATTCGGTTTAACCACCTGGAGTTTTAGCTATGTCGACTGCAGGGATAATCAAAGTCTCCGCTGCTTGTCCCGTCTTTGATGGAACTGAATATCCCTACTGGAAGAATAAGATGCGCATGCATCTTGAAGCCATTGACGTCGACCTATGGTATGTCGTCGAAAACGGCGTTCCCAAGGCTGGAGAAGGTGTCACTGCTGCTGATGTCAAGAAGTTTGTTCAACTAGACTCTACTGCCAAGAATATCATCTGTGGTCATCTGACCAAAGGACAGTATGGCCGTGTGAGTGCCTTGAAGACATCCAAACTGGTCTGGGATTGGCTCTCCAAAGTTAATGAAGGCATATCAACCCAGAGAGATCAAAGAATCAGTGTCCTTCGCAATCTCTTCAACCGCTTCAAACGAAATGACAATGAGAATGTCCAGCACACCTTTGATCGGCTCACTGACATCACAAATGAGCTTCCAGCCCTCGGCGCTACTGAGATCACCAAACATGAAATCGTCAAGACGCTGCTGAGATCACTTGATAGTTCGTTTGACATTCTGGCCCTGATGATTCAAGAACGTCCTGATTTCAAGACACTCGATCCGTCTGACATACTTGAGAGGCTCAACACACATGAGTTTCAGCTTTCTGAGAAAAGAGATATCTACGGCCCAAACTATGGGCGAACTCGTGCCTTGAAGGCAAAAGCTGTCTCCTCATCTGAAGAAGAATCTGACTGCAGTTCTGATGATCCTGAAGACATTGGAAGAGAACTTGCAATGCTAGTGAAGAAGTTTCAAAAATTCACCAAGAAGAAAGGCTTCAGAAAATCTTCACGATCAAGCTCAAGGAATGATGAAGCTTCTGCTCATGACTACAAGAAGAAAACATGTCACAAGTGCAAGAAAACTGGGCACTTCATCTCTGAGTGTCCACAGTGGGACAATGAGAATAGAAGGAAGAAGAAGAGCAAGGAATATGACTCTGACGACAAGAAGAAGAAGAAATACTCAAAGTCTTCTTCCAAAACTTCATCAAGGTCTTCATCACACAAGAAGAGCTCATCTGGCAAGGCACGTGCGTTTGTTGGAAAGGAGATGGATTCAGAGGAGGAGTCCGCATTTGAGGAGGCAGAGGTGGAGTCTTAGGAGGAGTCTGATTCTGGCATTGCGAGTCTGGCTACAGCATACGTCGCCAAGTCCATCTTCAATACTGAAGACAATGACTGCATCACCGACACCGACGCAAATGACAAGAACGACTCCACTCCTACCTACTGCTTCATGGCATGCGGTGCCAAGGTAAACACACGCACAACTCGCTATGAAACATCTAGTGACGATGACTCTGAATGTGATTCAAAACCTAGCTACAAAACACTTGCTAAAATTGCAACTGAACAACAGAAAGCAATGGAACATATTCAAAAATTGTTAGACAGAAGCGATGATCTGTTGGGTGTTGAAATGACTCGATCTGAATCCTTAATTGAAGACATAAAAAACCTTCACGTTAAGTATCAGGAACTTGAAGATCATCATGATACTCTCTCAACAACTCATGAAAAGCTTTCCTATGATTATCTTCAAAGGAAGCAAGAACTTGAGAAATTGAGGGTGGCTCATGAAGATCTTCAAAAGGAAAACGAGTCACTTCGCGCTGAACAGATCAGTCCCGCTCAGGAAGGATTTGAACCACCATGTCTTAAATGCATTGAGCGTGATAATGCTGCTTCTGTTGCTGAATGTTCCACTGCTACTACTGTTTCAATATCTTCAACTGTTGATGTGGTAACTAACCCCTCTGCTGAGGATACAACTGCTATTGCTGATGAGAATGCTAGGTTGAAGACATTGCTTGAAACAGGGATGTACAAAAGTCTGAAAGGGCATCAGACATTATGTGATGTCCTTAAGAAGCAGATTCTGAACCGAAACCCTAGGAAAGAGGGTGTTGGGTTCGTGAGGAAAATTAATGCAGATGGGTCTTACTGGAAACCTGAGCAGTACCCCAAAACCACATGGGTTGCTGCAAAGGAATCCTCAGCAGATCCATCCAATCTGTCTGGCTTCACTTGTGCTAACCCAATTATCATTGATGAATCCTTTGAAGCAAACTATAAACTGTTTAAGAATCAGAATGATGAAGTGTTTGCCAGGTACATTGGTACTAACTGCAGGAATGGACCGCCTATGAAGAAGATTTGGGTTCCGAAAACATGTCTGGAAAATCTTCCTGTGAATGTCTTCGTGACACCTCACTTGAAGAAGACAAACCTCAGACCAAAGGCTTCATATGGTCCAAATGCTTCATACAAACAGGGGACTCACCTGAGTTGCACTAACGCAAATGTTTTGCAGGGGAACCATACTCAGGCATATGAATATGAGAGTGGTTCATCTAACCGTCATGTTCATATGACCAAAAATTATTCTGCTTATTCCTATGAGTATTAGTGTCCACCTGCTAGACTGTTTGCTAAGGTTTCAAAGCCAAAATTCTCAGATGCTGCACTTAGACTTATAGCTTCTAAGCCACCCTTGAAGATGTGGGTGGTTAAGAAAGCTTAACTCTCCTTTGGAGGGAAAGGTCTCCAGCACAAAAACAAAATCTTCTGATGCTATTGCTGGGGACCATAAAAATCTTGTGGGGCGCAAGATAAAATGCCCAAATAGCATCATTATGTACTTCGTTCCTGAATCGCATGCTACTCTCCCCATTAGTCCTAATCTGGATCTAAGTTTTCATAACCCACTGGTTCGTCAAATGTTTATGCTTCACAACACTCTTCGTGAAGCCTATCCCCCTAACTGCACTGTAGGGTACGATACCAGCGACTTCAAAGTCTTCCGAATGGATTATTGACAGTGGGTGTACAAATCACATGACTGGCAGAAGAAGCCTTCTTATGGACTCAACTTTACGTCCATCCGACAAGAGCCACATTACATTCGCTGACACTGGTAAAAGCAAGGTATTGGGTCTAGGTAGAGTTGCAATCTCAAAGGATCAACACATGGATAAAGTCATGCTTGTTGAATCCCTTGGCTTCAACTTAATGTCTGTCTCAATGCTTTGCGATTTGAATATGATTGTAATGTTTGGCAAATATCGCTGCCTGGTGCTAATGGAATCTGACAAATCTCTAGTGTTTGAAGGGTATAGGAAAGGTGATTTGTATGTGGTAGATTTCTCAGCAGGACCACAACTTGCAGTATGTCTTCTTGCAAAAGCTTCAGAATGTTGGCTTTGGCATCGAAGGCTTGGGCATGCTGGCATGAGGAACCTCCACACCCTTGCGAAGAAAAAGCACGTCATAGGCATCGAAGGCATCAAGTTCAAGAAAGATCACTTATGCGGTGCCTGTGAAGCAGGGAAGATGACAAGGGCAAAACATCCTTCGAAGACAATCATGACCACTACTCGACCCTTCGAATTGCTTCACATGGATCTTTTCGGTCCCACTCACTACTCATCTTTTACTACTTCTGCATGCCTCTATGGCTTCGTAATTGTTGATGATTATTCTAGATATACTTGGGTGCACATAATCCTTTACAAGACTGAAGTGCAGGATGTCTTCAGACGCTTCGCAAATCGAGCTATGAACAATTTTGGCGCCAAGATAAAGCACATCAGAAGTGACAATGGCACCGAATTCAAGAATACTGGCCTTGATACATATCTGGACACCTTGGGCATCACACATGAATTCTCAGCTCCATACACGCCATAGCAGAATGGCGTCGTCGAACGCAAGAACAGAACACTCATTGAGATGGCCAGAACAATGCTAGATGAATACAAGACTCCAAGAAAATTCTGGAGTGAAGCCATTGATACTGCATGCCATACAATCAATCGTGTTTATCTTCACAAGCTCCTGAACAAGACATCCTATGAACTCCTAAATGGCAAGAAGCCAAATGTCAGTTATTTCAGAGTATTTGGCGCAAAATGCTGGATCAAGGACCCACACCACACCTCAAAGTTTGCACCAAAAGCACATGAAGGCTTCATGCTTGGATATGGAAAGGATTCACACTCCTACAGAGTCTTCAATCTCTTCCACTACAAAGTGGTTGAAACAGTGGATGTGCGATTTGATGAAACCAATGGATCACAAAGAGAGCAATTGCCAAATGTGCTAGATGAAGTTCCAGCAAATGAATTAATCAATCTTATGGGAATTGGAGAAATTGTACCTTCTAAAGCTCAACCTGAAGAAGAACTTATCATCTCAGCCCCTGATCCACATGAAGACAATGCTCAGACTGAAGATATACCTTCAAATGACCACATAGATCAGCAAGAGCAAAGTCTTCGCACCACACACCCTCGTGTTGCAAATGAAGTACAAATTGACAAAATACTGGACAGCATCAATGCACCTGGTCCACTCACTCGTTCAAGGGCAACTCAGCTAACAAACTTCTGTGGGCATTTCGCATTCGTCTCAATATCAGAACCCAAGAAAGTTGAAGAAGCCTTCATGGAACCTGAATGGATTCAAGCTATGCAAGAAGAGCTTCAACAGTTTGAGCTGAATAATGTATGGGAACTGGTTAAGCGCCCTGATCCACGGAAGCACAACATAATAGGCACCAAATGGATATACCGCAACAAGCAAGATGAGCATGGTCAAGTTGTCAGAAACAAAGCTCGTTTAGTTGCTCAAGGATATACTCAAGTGGAGGGCATTGACTTCGATGAAACATTTGTTCCTGTGGCTAGGCTTGAAGCCATACGCATACTACTGGCCTATGCAAATCATCATAACATACTTCTCTATCAGATGGATGTGAAAAGTGCCTTTCTCAATGGCAAGATTGAAGAAGAAGTGTATGTTGCACAACCACCTGGCTTTGAAAATCCAAAACATCCTGATATGGTATACAAGCTCAACAAGGCACTGTATGGCCTCAAACAAGCCCCTAGGGCCTGGTATGATACACTCAAGTACTTTCTGAAAAGCAAAGGCTTCATACCTGGTTCCCTGGATCCCACTCTTTTCACGAAGACATATGATGGTGAACTGTTTGTGTGCCAAATATATGTGGATGACATTATCTTCGGCTGCACCAATCAGAAGTATAGTGAAGAGTCTGGATACATGATGCAAGAGCAATATCAGATGTCCATGATGGGGGAGCTGAAGTTCTTTCTCGGTCTTCAAATACGGCAACAACGCAACGGCATCTTCATATCACAAGAGAAATATCTTAAAGAGTTCCTGAAGAAGTTCGGTATGCAAGACTGCAAAGGCTTCACAACACCAATGCCAGCCAAGCATCATCTGGGTCCCGACGACAATGATAAAGAGTTCGATCAAAAGGTATACCGCTCCATGATTGGGTCTTTGCTTTATTTATGTGCATCTAGGCCAGATATTATGCTTAGTGTTTGCATGTGTGCTCGATTTCAAGCGGCACCAAAGGAGTCGCATCACTTAGCTGTGAAGCGAATTCTTCGATATTTGGCTCACACCCCAACTCTAGGATTATGGTATCCAAAGGGCTCAGAGTTTGATCTGGTTGGATTTTCGGATGCTGATTATGCTGGTGACAAAGTTGATCGCAAGTCTACATCAGGCACATGTCACTTTCTGGGACGATCACTTGTATGTTGGTCTTCAAAGAAGCAGAACTGTGTATCACTCTCCACTGCTGAATCTGAATACATTGCTGCTGGATCTTGCTGCGCTCAGCTTCTGTGGATGAAGCAAACACTCAAGGATTATGGCATTCATCTGAAGCAAGTGCCACTTTACTGCGACAACGAAAGCGCCATCAAGATTGCCAACAACCCAGTTCAGCACTCGAAGACAAAGCACATTGAAATTCGTCATCACTTTCTCAGAGATCATGTTGTGAAGGAAGACATTGATATCATACACGTCAACACTAAAGAGCAATTGGCAGATATCTTCACAAAGCCCTTGGATGAGAAGAGATTTTGCAAGTTACGGTGTGAGCTAAATATCTTGGAATCCTCAAATGTCCTGTGATCAGGCACACATCCTAACACTTATGCATATTGATGACTTAGATGTGCAACACACGAAGTAGCGTATATCTTCAATCAATGAAGACATACATTCTAAGTGTGAATACATTAATGTGGAATTTGACTTCGGAGCGCCACGATAATTCTGCGCCGTGTCTGGGTCTAATACTTCCTATACGGTGGGTAACGCCACCACCAAACATTCCATTTTGAAGTGTTTCTCTCATGGCGTCACCTCTCAATGTCTTCACAATTGGTTTGGCTTCATTCTCTGTATGTCTTCATGATTATCTTCACTGCGTAGATTATATGGATATATATGTACTGATGTTCTGTCCTCTACAACATTCACTTATAGCTATGTCTTCTTGGTTGAATCTTTTGAACTAAGTGAATGTGATCGGACCCTAACCTCTCTATGCTTTCTATCTCAAACTCTATCTCTCCAAGTCATATGCATTCTGTTGAAACTGTCGAATGTCTTCACTGTGTCCTTGTCAGCCGAAGACATTGAGACAACCATAAAAGTCAGTTTTAATGCTCATTCCTCCACATAAGATCCGGAGAAGCAGAAATGACCGCCCGATAATTTAGGCGTGCGTGGGACGTGGAACAAATCCCGATAATCTAACTGGCCACGCGTGCCTCAAATGCGAACCGCCAGGGGTACCTGCGTAATAGTGCAGTGCCGCCTCTATCCCTATAAATATACGATTCACTGCGGTCATTATCTCCTTCTTCCACCCTCGCACGAACCCTAGCGCCACCGCTAGCACTCGACGACGCCGGCGACGAAGCGCTTCACTGCCGCAACCTCTCCGACGCCGTTTTCACGCCGACAGCGGACATCACTTTCTCCGCCGTCGCCGTAGGTGTCTTCCGTCGCCAAGTTAGGGCACGGAGGATTGAACTGCTCGGCCTCAACTCTCACTTCGTCTAGCAGTTCCAAGTGTGGTAAATAAAACCTCTTTTTACAGCTTCTTTTGATCCTACAGTTCAGTCACTTTCTGCCATAAGAAGTTTCTCTTCACACCAGTTAAATCTCTCGCTGCATCTCATAACATGCCTAGCATATTCACTTGTACTTCATAAAGTAGTTAGATTCCTCACTTGTACTGATCTATGGGTTCGTACAAATCTGGAACCAACTTCTTATCTATAAGTGAATGTCTTCGCATAATGAGGTCAATGTCTTCTAAACCGATTTATCTTCAAAATTTTCTGAGAATGCATATGACCTCTTCCCCTTCCCTCGCACCTTAATGCTGTCACAGGTACATGTCCGTGGGAGAATCCTTCGGTTCTCATAGTCTGCATTCATTTGCAGAGTACTTGCAGCATCACATCAACTCGCCTGAAGCCAGTTCTTGCAGAAGGAAGCCCTTGAAGCCTTTGAACATCTTGAAGCCTTCCAAGTTATCCATGGCTTCAGAAACAGCAGCAAGGAAGGGAGGCAGACAGCGACGTGGTGAAACGTCCAAAGATCTGCCTGATGAATTGGCAGAGATGTACAAAACTGATCCTGAAGAAAGCTATGGTCAGCGCAAGACACGAATCCAATGGATTCGAAGATATTGGGCAGAGCAATGGTTCCACTACCGCTTCGTCACTCAGGAATATGCGGAGAAGTGCGCCATCAAGAGACCGTGGGGAGATGTATTATACAAAAATCTCGTACCCAAGTCCAAAGACGAAGCCATTGCTCAAGGATTCTATCCATGCATGGTGAGAGGACCACAGCCAGCTGAGGCACATCCGTCATCACTTCTCTGGTGCCGCGATGATAATCTCTTCAAGCGCAACTTTCAGTTTGCACAACAGTCAGCGAAGATAAACAAGAAGAAATTTGGGCTTGACTTCAACCCTGGTCCCTCCTCACCAAGGGCAGATGGCACACGCAACGTAAATCCCAATATCATCGGGTCGTATGCCAATCTTGCAGGCCTCATCACTCGCATCCTAGTCCAAGGGACTGCTGTGAGTGACCCTCCAGCAGATACTGAGTCAGATGACGCCCCTGCTGCTCTGAAGCCAAAGCAGAAGAAGCCAAAAGCTCCAAAAGCTTCAAAGCCAGCCGCTTCTCCCAAGATCGCAAGAGTGAAGCCTTTAGCAACTGCACCTCCTGAAGCCAGTGTGCAGTCAGAAGACTTATCACGAGTGTCCAAGCCCCAAGAAGCCAAGAAGCCTCAGCCACACACAGGCAAAGAGCTCACAGCTGCTGACATTCTGCGCTGCGAAGCCATTGATCTCTCAAGCGATGAAGATCTTGGAGATGATGCTCTTGAGCAGCTCATCAAGAGCAAGGAGGAGGCTGAAATCTTCAACAATCTGCCTCTGTTTGATGTCGCCATCATCCACAACTTCATCGATGAATGGTTTGACACACCAGACATAAGCTTCAATGATCTGCAGCTACCCATAGGCCTCAGCGTTGCCTTTCAAGGTGCAATTGCTTCAGAACTTGCAATAGCCCAGCGCATTGTAGAACTGAAGCAGAAAATTGATTATGAAAAGGCTCAGTTCAAGAAGCACGTGGCCAAGCTCAGTGTGCAAGAAGTGAAAAGCTTCAAAACTATGTTGCATGAGCTGAAAGAGAGCTTCCTGAAGACGCGTGCTGAAGCTCAAGGCTCGCGAGAACGCATGAAGACTTTGGCTGATCACTGCGTGCAGGCCTACAATGAGGCAGAAAAGCGCAAGGCGCTTGGACGTCCCGGCATTGACCCCAGGATGGCCGCGAAGAAGAAAAAGAAGGTGGCTGTGACCGAACCTGAAGCGCCAAGGTCAGAACCTGATGCTCCGATTGTCTTCCCCGCTGCAACGACTGGCTCGAAGCCAAAGAGTCGATCAACCGCCTCACAGCACAAGAAGACACGGACTGCAGAGGCTAAAGCTAAGAAGAGAAAACATTCTGAAGCCTCTCCTTCTGAACCCATCATCAAGAAGCGCAAGACAAAGAAATCTCGGGCTGCTCCCACAGAGCCCCTGATAGTTGAACCACTCTGCGTCCGCTATCCTGATGCAGATCGTCAGTTGACAGTGCATGAGCCTGCTTACATAGAGGCTCCGCACGCTGAAGACATTCCAGCAGCCAACCCCAATGCTGCTGAAGACATTGATCCCCAAGACAATGTGCAAGGTGATGCAGCCCTTCCTCAGCTTGAGACAAGCGAACAGATCAGTATTGGTCGTCCATTGACGCCAATCACACAAAATGCGTCATGGGCAGATAGCCCACATGAGGAAGATGAGCCCCATCCCACTGCAACTCCACCAGCGCCTACACTCCATAGGCTTCGCAAAGGGCCAAGGGCTCAGGCTGCTGAAGACATTCCGGCTGCATCAGCCGAAGAGCAAGCAGAAATACCACAAGCTCCAACTCCCCCGCACCAACACGAAGAAGTTCTCAAGGAGAACGTGCCTGAAGCTGAAAATGTTGAGGCTGCCACAAACAACGCCGAAGCAAATGTGGAGCCCTCCCCAACAACAGCTTCAGAAGACACCGAAGCTACTGCTCCTGAACATTCTGTGCCTGAGTCTGCTGCCGGACCACAATTCAACTATCATATTGCGCACAGGCCCCAGGTCCAGAAGCCGATCCCACGACTACCAAGGTTCCCAGGTCCTGCATCAGCTCCTGGTTCCTTCAACATCAACGGCTTCAGGGCAGATAACACGTTCTTCGATCGCTCCAAGAACCCTTATTCAAGGGAACGGATTGTATCAGATAGGTTCTGGAGCCATCAACAGCGTAGCTATTATTCATGCATCCTCTACAACCAAGGCCGCATCTTTCCTCACAAGCGCCTTGAGGTTGAAGCTGTTGCAGGTCTGCCTGGTCTGGAAGAAGCACTGGATTGCTTCAAGCAAGTGGGTTTGCTGCCATTTATCACTGAGGAAGAGCACTGGAACGAAGAGCTTCTGCTCCAGTTCTATGCCACTTTGCATATCAAAGGCTATAACAGAGATCCGAAGACATGGATCCTGGAGTGGATGACAGGCAATATCCATCATGAAGCCAATGCTTTCGACCTAATTGAGCTTACTGGCCTTCCCACTCCTGGCGAATTCTTTGAAGAAGGGTGCCAACTCCATGCTGAAGCAATTGAGAGCATATTTCAGCGTCCTGAGCCAGATATGAGTCAGATGCTCTCAATGATGAAGCTATTTCCTCCAAATGCACCCTATCCAACTAGGTTCTTCGTTGAAGACTTAGAGTACCTTCCCAGAACAATATATCACATCATAAGGCGGACTCTCTGGCCAGTCAAGGGACACTCTCGATATGCAACGATTGATGGTGCAATGAAGACTCTCATCTTCTGCATTCTTCATGGCAAATGCTTCAATGCACAGAATCTCTTCATCCGTCAATTTGCAGCATCTGCTTCAGAACTGTTTGGATTAAAGTTTTATGCTCCTTGGGTTATGAGGCTGATCAAGCTTCACTCTGCAATCTCCTATCAACCCTCAGCCCGCAATCATAGGATATTTTTGCCAGATGTGGACACATCTGCTGAAGCAATATATCCCGAGCCGGCCAAGCAACCACTAAGTCTTCAGAATGCAGAACACCAGAGCTTCACTCAAAATATTGAAGGTGTTGAAGCTCTCTCCCGAGTGTATCCAATGGCTGGCACCACACGTGCCCCTGCATCAACTGAAGCCACCAACAGCACAGCTGCAAAGAGACCCAAGAAGCGCGCTCGTGCACTCAATGACAGAGAGCTTCTTGTGGCTCTTCACCAAAAGCAAGATAGGCATCACGACTGGCTCAAGAGGCAGATGAGAAGCATCATGCAAGACGTCAATCGCATCAGAAATATGGCAACAAAGAATGCATTTGTCACACACGAGACCTGTCGCCGCACTTGGAAGGGCCTCACCATGATGTGCCCTGAAGCTGAACTGCATGAGGATGGCTTCACAGAGCACTTCAAATTTGACTCCACGCCTCCGAGAAGAGCGGTGATGCGCAGCACACCATCACTTGAAGAGTCAGAGTTCTCTTCTTCTGCTGCCACCGTGTCTGTCCGGATTATTGAAGAAGAAGACGACGCGACATCATCTCCACCTGCTTCAACGCGCGTCGAATCTGCACCAAGCTCGTCTGCACCGCCGCCAAACAACTCCACCGACCCTGCTGCGCCTGGGAACGCGTAGAAACCTCTATGTCTTCAAACCTTTTTGGTCATCACTGACAAAAGGGGGAGAAGCATATGATGGTTATAGTCTTCAAGCGGGTCACTTTGGGCGGGTGCCACTATATTTTGCTACAATTTTGCTTCGTGCTTACAACTCCCATTCTTGCTACATTTGCTTCTTGAGTTGTAACACTTAGCCTTGATGGCCGTCTGCTACCTGCTTGTCACTCCATTATGCGAAGATAAATTCCGCATGTGCAATGATAAATTCCGCACTTATCTCTTACTGCAGACGTCCATTTTCCATTATGCATGACGTTATCTTCATATACTTTCACATGCATAGTGGATTGTCATCATAAGTTGAAGTGGATCTCCACAAGTACAACCTGCCATGTGCATTTGCATTCAAAAGGCAAATTACTTATATGCACATCTTCAGGGGGAGCCCTTGCAACTTATGAAGACAAATTCCTTTACTATTTCACAAATTATGTTCCCCGTTGAAAACTTCAACTAGTTTGTCATCAATCACCAAAAAGGGGGAGATTGTAAGTGCATCTAGTGCCACCCCTAGTTGGTTTTGGAGTATTGACGACAAACCTAGTTGAGGGACTAATGTGTTTGTGAGAATTGCAGGAAAACACAGGTAGAAGTCCCTCATTGATTCGGTTTTACTACCAGAGATGACCCCTAAAAATGTACGAAGACATTGAAGACAATGGTGGTTTATGAAGATATTCATATTGAAGACAATGACATGAGAAGACTCCCTATGAAGCTTTTGAAACTCGAAGACCTAGATCCTTCGTAGTTTTATTTCATTCATGTTGCGTCATAGGAACCACCGTACTGTTAAGTGGGGTCGAAGAGAACCAGTCAGAATGACTGAAGTGATGCCTAATTCAAATCCTATGTCTTCGAGCGAAGCCTATGAGAGAAAATCTTGTCCAGAGTCAGACAAGTCAGCTTTACTTGTAGCCCAAGTAAAGTTGCTGTGTGAGTTCGAAATCCGACCGTTGGTACACGTGTCAATTCCTTAGTGACCCAGGGTCATTTCGGACAGATGAGGTCGGGTTGCCAAGTGGCTATAAATAGTCCACCCCCCCACAACCTTAAATGGTTGGCTGCTCAAATTTCAGTGCACGGCTTTTGTCGTTTGAGAGCAACCCACCTCGAAGCCTTTGAAAGAAAAATTCCCAGTGAGGAGAAAAGCCCTAACCACCCAGAGCCAGAGTAAATTGGGCATCACTTAAGTCTTCGTGTCTGTGTGATTTGAAGACTTATTACACTTGAGGACTGTGCATCCTCCAGACGGTTAGGCGTCGCGTTCTGAGCATCCAAGAGAAATTGTGGATTGCCAGTGAACGAAGTCTGTGAAGGTTTGGGAGTCTACCTTGAAGACTTACCAGAGTGATTGGGCAAGGTCTGTGTGACCTTAGCTCAAGGAGAAAACGGTGAGGACTGGGTGTCTTGGACTAAGTGTCCTTGACTGGGTGTCCGGGACTGTGTGTCCTTCGGTTTAAATACCTAGCCGCTCCAACCAGACGTACAGTTGTCACAGCAACTGGAACTGGTCCAACAAATCATTGTCTTCAACGTGTCACTGGTTTCATCTTCACTTCCCTTCATTTACAGTTATTCATTGTGAAGCCATTGCATGCTTGCTTTATCTTTTGTCTTCACAACATGAATGTATGATCTGTTCGGCTTCATAACTTCTTCCTACCTGATCCTTATTACACTGAAGCTGTTTGTCATTGCGCTTTCACTCTATTGAATACATGACCATGGCTGCCCTAGTGTAATCTAACTTCCGCTGCATAGTAATAGGCATAATCTTCACTGTTTGTCTTCATAACTCTCACGTTTTGAAGACTTTCATAAAAATCGCCTATTCACCCCCCCTCTAGTCGATATAACGCACTTTCAGTTTTTACCTATGCATCAAAACCACAATGATAGTTCGTCAAGTTAGTGCTGTTTTAACCTTCAACCAGGACCAGGCGTAGTCACACTAGGTTCAACTAATGTTGGAGAAACTGACACCCGCCAGCCAGCTGTGTGCACATCGGTAGAACCAGTCTCGCGTAAGCGTACGCGTAATGTCGGTCCGGGCCGCTTCATCCAACAATACCGCCAAACCAAAGTATGACATGCTGGTAAGCAGTATGACTTGTATCGCCCACAACTCACTTGTGTTCTACTCGTGCATATAACATCTACGCATAAACCTGGCTCGGATGCCACTGTTGGGGAACGTAGTAATTTCAAAAAAAAATGCTACGCACACGCAAGATCATGGTGACGCACAGCAACAAGAGGGAAGAGTATCGTCCACGTACCCCCGTAGACCGTAAGCGGAAGCGTTATGAGAACGCGGTTGATGTAGTCGAACGTCTTCATGATGCAACCGATCAAAGTACCGAATGCACGGCACCTCCGAGTTCAGCACATGTTCAGCTTGATTACGTCCCACAAACTCCGATCCAGCAGAGCTTCACGGGAGAGTTCCATCAGCACGACGGCGTGATGACAGTGATGATGTTGCTACCGACGCAGGGCTTCGCCTAAGCACCGCTACGATATGATCGAGGTGGATTATGGTGGAGGGGGGCACCGCACACGGCTAAGGGATCAATGATCAACTTGTGTGTTCTAGGGTGCCCTCGCCCTCGTATATAAAGGAGCAAGGGGGAGGCCGGCCGGCCCCTGTAGGGCGCGCCAGGAGGAGGATTCCTCCTCCTAGTAGGAGTAGGAAAGGGACTCCCCTTTCCTACTACTACTAGGAGGAGGAAAGGAAGGGGAAAGAGGAGAAGGAAGGAGAGGGAGGAAAAGGGGGAAAGGGGGGCCGGCCCCCTAGTCCAATTCGGTTTGGGCTAGGGGGGCCGCGCGCCCTGCCTCCTCACTTCCACCACTCGGCCCATGAGGCCCATTACTTCTTCCTCATATTCCCGTAACTCCCCGGTACTCCAAAAAATACCAGAATTACTCGGAACATTTCCAATGTCCGAATATAGTTGTCCAATATATCGATCTTTACGTCTTGACCATTTCAAGACTCTTCGTCGTGTCCCCGCTCTCATCCAGGACTCCGAACTACCTTCGGTACGTCAAAACACATAAACTAATAATATCGATCGTCATAGAACTTTAAGTGTGCGGACCCTACGGGTTCGAGAACTATGTAGACATCACCAAGACACGTCTCCGGTTAATAACCAATAAGGGAACCTGGATGTTCATATTGGCTCCTACATATTCTACGAAGATCTTTATCGGTCAAACCGCATAACAACATACGTTGTTCCGTTTGTCATCGATATGTTACTTGCTCGAGGTTCGATCGTCGGTATCTCAATACCTAGTTCAATATCGTTACCGGAAGTCTCTTTATTAGTTCTGCAATGCATCATCCCGTAACTAACTCATTAGTCACATTGCTTGCAAGGCTTATAGTGATGTGCATTACCGAGAGGGCCCAGAGATACCTCTCCGACAATCGGAGTCGCAAATCCTATTCTCGATCTATGCCAACTCAACGAACACCATTGGAGAAACCTGTAGAGCACCTTTATAATCACCCAGTTACGTTGTGACGTTTGGTAGCACACAAAGTGTTCTTCCGGTAATCAGGAGTTGCATAATCTCATAGTCATAGGAACATGTATAAGTCATGAACAAAGCAATAGCAGTAAACTAAACGATCAAGTGCTAAGCTAACGCAATGGGTCATGTCAATCACATCATTCTCCTAATGATGTGATCCTGTTTATCAAATGACAACTCATGTCTATGGTTAGGAAACATAACCATCTTTGACCAACGAGCTAGTCAAGTTGAGGCATACTAGTGACACTCTGTTTGTCTATGTATTCTCACATATATTATGCTTCTGGTTAATACAATTCTAGCATGAATAATAAACATTTATCATGAAATAAGGAAATAAATAATAACTTTATTTTTGCCTCTAGGCATATTTCCTTCAGAGAAATCAATCTAGTTGGCCAAACCAAATTGATAGTTCAAAGAGACTTGCAAAGATATCAAATCATGCATATAAGAATTTAGAGAAGATTCAAATAATATTCATAGATAAGCTGATCATAAATCCACAATTCATCGGATCTCGGCAAACACACCGCATAAAAGTATTACATCGGATAGATCTTGAAGAACATCGAGGAGAACATGGTATTGAGAATCGAAGAGTGACAAGAGAGCCATCTAGCTACTAGCTATGGACCCGTGGGTCTTTGGTAAACTACTCACGCTTCATCGGAGAGGCAATGGTGTTGATGTAGAAGCCCTCCGTGATCGAATCCCCCTCCGGTAGGACGCCGGAAAAGGCCCCTAGATGGGATATTGTGTGTACAGAAGGTTGGTGCAGTGGAAAAGTGTTTTCGTAGCTCTCCTCGTAGATTTTGGAATATTTGAGAATATATAGGCGGAAGAAATAGGTCGGTGGAGTCACGAGGGGCCCACAAGGGTGGGGGCGCGCCCTCCACCCTTGTTGCCGCCCCGTGGCTTTCCTGACGTGTACTCCAAGTCCTGTGGATATCTTCTGGTCCAAGAAAAATCATCGCGAAAGTTTCATTCTATTTGGACTCCGTTTGGTATTCCTTTTTTCTGAAACTCTAAAACAAGGAAAAACATAAACTGGAAATGGGCTCTAGGTTAATAGGTTAGTCCCAAAAATAATATAAAATATCATATTAATGCATATAAAACATCCAAAATAGATAATATAATAGCATGGAAAAATCAAAATTATAGATACGTTGGATACGTATCACACTGCCAACGGGAGAGGCTTCCAGAAGCTCAATGAAGCGCTTCTCACTCTTCTTCGCAAGCGTCCAGACGCCACAGCGCTCTCTGACTACCGCCCTATTAGCCTCACCCACCTCATTACGAAGCTTTTTGCAAAGGTGTTGTCCGTACGTCTCGCGCCCAGACTTGGAGCCATGGTTTCGACCAACCAGAGTGCTTTCTTTGCCGGCCGATGCATACACGACAACTTTTTGCTTGTTCAGCAGACGGCTCGTCTTCTACACAACCTCAATGTGACTTGTATGCTTCTCCAGCTTTACATAGCGCGGGCCTTCAATAACATATACTAGCCTTTCCTCCTCGAGACACTAGAGCACCTTGGCTTTGGCCAACGTTGGCACGACTGGATCTCGATCCTCCTTTCCACCGCCTCCACACGGGTCCTACTCAACGGCCACCCGGGTCACCCCATTATCCATGCATGCGGCCTACGATAGGAAGATCCGGTATCTCCGATGCTATTCACCATCGTCATTGACATCCTTAATTCCATGCTCATCTGTGCCGTGGAGCTTGGCATCATAGAATGGCTGACCACGCGACACGCGGCCTCCAGCATCTCCCTATATTCTGACAACGTAGTCATCTTCTGCCACCTGGACTGCCAGGACATCTCGGCTGTCTGCGAGCTGCTACAAGTTTTCGGGGTGGCCTCAGGGCTTCGCACAAATTATAACAAGTGTTTAGCCACGGCCATTCGATGCAACAATGATGACATCGTGACCATCGTGTCCGAAATGCAGTCCCCGGTGAAGCACTTCCCAGTCCAATATATGGGACTCCCTCTGTCCATTTGCAAGCCGTCTAACATGAGTCTCATGCCAATCATCCACAAGCTTGAGTGGAAGTTATCCATGTGGCATGCCTCCTTCCTCTCCCGAGGTGATCGTCTTGCCCTCGTTTGTCACATCTTGAGTCCCATCCCCACGCACTTCCTCATCACCATCGCCTTCAACCAATCCATCCTTAAGAAGGCGAACCGGATCACCCGTGGTTTCCTCTGGGCTGGAAGTAAAGACGCTAATGGTGGTCAATGCTTGGTCAACTGGCAAAGAGTGTGTCACCCGTTATCCCTTGGTGGACTCGGTGTTCGTGATCTACAACATGCCGGCATTGCACGGAGGACTCGTTGGCTATGGCTGAAGCACACAGACTCCACGCGTCCATGGAGCCACCTGCACATCCCCCAGGACCTGTCCGTCAAGGCCATCTTCTGCATGTCCACTTCCTAGGCCCTTAGCGATGGACGCACCTGCAGGTTTTGGAGTGACCACTGGATCAATGGTCGATCTGTGGCTGAGATCGCCCCACTCGTCCTCGTGCTCGTTAGTCGATGACGGTGCAATACCCACACCGTGCTCGATGGTCTTCACCTACGCTCTTGGGTACAGAACATCCAGGGTGCCCTTGGCCCGGCCATCATGGTTTAGTACATGGGGCTCTGGCGCTGCGTACGCCACATTTCTCTCTCCGACTCGCTAGACTCTCTGCGATTGCGTTGGACCCCTTCGGCTACATATTCAGCAAGCTCATGCTATCAGGCTCTATTCCTGGGTGCCTCCAAGGACTGATACGTCTCCAACGTATCTATAATTTTTTATTGCTCCATGCTATATTATCTACTGTTTTGCACTATATTGGGCTTTATTTTCCACTTTTATATTATTTTTGGGACTAACCAATTAACCGGAGGCCCAACCTAGAATTGCTGTTTTTTTGCCTATTTCAGTGTTTCGGATAAACAGAATATTAAACGGAGTCCAAACGGAATAAAATATTCGGAAACATGATTTTCTCACCGAACGTGATCCAGGAGACTTGGACCCTACTGCAAGGGATCAAAGAGGAGGTCACGAGGGTGGGGGGGCGCCCCCCTAGGGCACGCCCCCTGCCTCGTGGGCCCCTCGGTGCTCCACCGATGTACTCCTTCCTCCTATATATACACACGTACCCCAAAACAATCAGAACGGGAGCCAAAAACCTAATTCCACCGCCGCAACTTTCTGTATCCATGAGATCGCATCTTGAGGCCTGTTCCGGAGCTCCGCCGGAAGAGGCCCGTCATCACGGAGGGCTTCTACATCATCCTAGCCCCTCCGATGAAGTGTGAGTAGTTTACCTCAGACCTTCGGGTCCATAGTTAGTAGCTAGATGGCTTCTTCTCTCTCTTTGAATCTCAAACAAAGTTCTCCCCCTCTCTCGTGGAGATCTATTCGATGTAATCTTCTTTTTGCGGTGTGTTTGTTGAGACCGATGAATTGTGGGTTTATGATAAAGTCTACCTATGAATAATATTTGAATCTTCTCTGAATTCTTTTATGCATGATTGGTTATCTTTGCAAGTCTCTTCGAATTATCCGTTTGGTTTGGCCAACTATATTGGTAGTTCTTGCCATGGGAGAAGTGCTTAGCTTTGGGTTCGATCTTGCGGTGTCCTTACCCAGTGACAGAAGGGGCAGCAAGGCACGGATTGTTTCATTTCCATCGAGGATAACAAGATGGGGTTTATTTCATATTGCATGAATTTATCTCTCTACATCATGTCATCTTGCTTAAAGCGTTACTTTGTTTTTAACTTAATACTCTAGATGCATGCTGGATAGCGGTCGATGAGTGGAGTAATAGTAGTAGATGCAGAATCGTTTCGGTCTACTTGTCACGGACGTGATGCCTATATACATGATCATGCCTAGATATTCTCATAATTATGCTCAATTCTATCAATTGCTCAACAGTAATTTGTTCACACACCGTAGAATACTTATGCTCTTGAGAGAAGCCACTAGTGAAACCTATGGCCCCCGGGTCTATTCTCATCATATCAATCTCCATCACTTTTATATTGTTTTGCTATTTACTTTTCCTTTACTTTTTACTTTGCATATTTATATCAGAAATACCAAAAATATTATATCTATCAGATCTCACTCTCGTAAGTGACCGTGAAGGGCCTGACAACCCCTAATCGCGTTGGTTGCGAGTAGCTATCGCTTTGTGCAGGTACGAGGGACTTGAGCGTGGGTCCTACTGGATTGATACCCTGGTTGTCAAAAACTGAGGGAAATACTTACGCTACTCTACTGCATCATCCCTTCCTCTTCGGGGAAAACCAACGCAAGCTTTAGACGTAGCAAGAAGGATTTCTGGCGCCGTTGTCGGGGAGTCTGCGCAAAAGTCAATATACCAAGTACCCATCACAACCCATATATCTTGCATTACATTATTTGCCATTTTCCTCTCGTTTTCCTCTCCCCCCAATTCACCCTTGCCGTTTTATTCACCCTCTCTCTCTCTATCCTCCCTCTCTATCTCTATTTGCCCCTTTTTGTCCGCTTGCTTTTTGTTTGATCGTATGGTTGGAATAGTCGTTTATTTATTACTAAACAGAGAACCTAAGATCTATGGATCCTCATCCGCTTGCTAATCTTTTTAAGAGATCCAGTTATGTTGAACAAATTGCTAGTGAGTTTTGTGCACTAGATTATCTTTATGAGGTTTTGCTTGAAATTCATGAATCTCAAAAGTGTGATGAAGTACTTTATGAAGTGATTCACGATAGATCTTTGAATAAAAAGCATGATTGCTATGATGATAGTATAAATTCTATTAATGTAAATTGTGCTAATAATATGCAAAACCCTAAGCTTGGGGATGCTAGTTTTGCTATGTCCTCTGCTTGTTGCAATGATCATGATTGGGGTGATTCTTCTGATGATCTTGAAAATTTATTTAAGCCCCATGATGAATATAAGATTGATTATAATGTTTGCAATAATATTGAAAGTGGGTTTGGAAGAATGTCAACTTTAGATCCCACATATTTGGAGAATGTTCAATCTTATGAAGCTTTTGATAAAAGTGCGTTTGGAAAGGTCATGACTTTAGTTAATGATAATCCCCCTATTTTGGAAGAGTGTCAACTTTGCATCCATGTGGATCGTGTTGAAAATACTCTGTGATAGCTATTTTGTTGAATTTGCTTATGATCCCACATGTAATTATTATGAGAGAGGAAAATATGGTTGTAGAAATTTTCATGTTACTAAATTACCTCTTGTTATGTTGAGATTGCTATTGTTTCTTTCCTCTTCCTTGCATATGCTAGTTTTTGCTTGTCTTGATAATTTTTTCGCCTATAAGATGACTATGCATAGGAAGTTTGTTAGACTTAGATGTGTTTGTCACGTGTTTTATGATGCTCTCTTTGTGCTTCAATTCTTGTCTTTCATCTGAGTATCATTGAAATAGTATGCCTAGCTATAAGGCTTTCAAGAAAAGCGCTTGTTGAGAGACAACCCAATATTTGTCCTTGCTGTTATTTGATAAATAAATTATTTAGCCTCTGTTTAGGTTGTGTTTTTTGTGTTTAATTAGTGTTTGTGCCAAGTAGAACCGTTGGGAAGACTTGGGGAAAGTCTTGTTGAACTTGCTGTAAAAAACAGAAACTTTAGCACTCACGAGAACTCCTGTCATTTTTATTTGAAGAGTGCTATTTAGTTAATTCTTTTTTCAGATGATTAATAGATAAATTACCCACGTCCCGAAATTTATTTTAGAATTTTTGGGGTTCCAGATCTTGTGCTAGCTATGGATTACTACAGAATGTTCTGTTTTTGACAGATTCTGTTTTTCGTGTGTTGTTTGCTTATTTTGATGAATCTATGGCTAGTAAAATAGTTTATAATCCATAGAGAAGTTGGAATACAGTAGTTTTAACACCAAAATAAATAAATAATGAGTTCATTACAGTACCTTGAAGTGGTCTTTTGTTTTCTTTCGCTAACGGAGCTCACGAGTTTTCTATTTTGAGTTTTGCGTTGTGAAGTTTTCAAGTTTTGGGTGAATTCTTTTGATGGATCATCGAACAGGGAGTGGCAAGAGCCTAAGCTTGGGTATGCCCATGGAACCCCCAAGATAATCCAAGGACACCAAAAAGTTAAAGCTTGGGGATGCCCCGGAAGGCATCCCCTCTTTTCGTCCACTTCCATCGGTAATTTACTTGGAGCTATATTTTTATTCACCAACATGATATGTGTTTTTCTTGGAGCATCTTGCATTATTTGTGTCTTTGTTTGCTAGTATACCACAATCATCCTTGCTGTACACACCTTTTGAGAGAGCCATACATGAATTAAAATTTGATAGAATACTCTATGTGCTTCACTTATATCCTTTGAGCTAGATAATTTTGCTCTATGTGCTTCACTTATATCTTTTGAGCTAGATAATTTTGCTCTATGTGCTTCACTTATATATTTTGAGCTAGATAATTTTGCTCTAAGCTTCACTTATATCCTTTGAGCTAGATAATTTTGCTCTATGTGCTTCACTTAGATCTTTTAGAGCACGGTGGTGAATTTGTTTTAAAGAAACTATTGATCTCTCATGCTTCACTTAATTAATTTGAGAGTCTCTTAATAGCATGGTAATTTGCCTAATAATAATATGCTTGGTATTCAAGATTTGTGAAACTTTATTTTGAGTGTGTTGAATACTAAGAAAAGATTGAAGCATGATAATTGTTTTGAGATATGGAGGTGATAATATTAAAGTCATGCTAGTTGAGTAGTTGTGAATTTAAAGAATACTTGTGTTGAAGTTTGTGATTCCCATAGCATGCACGTATGGTGAACCGTTATGTGATGAAGTCAGAGCATGATTTATTTATTGATTGTATTCCTTATGAGTGGTGGTCGGGGACGAGCGATGGTCTTTTCCTACCAATCTATCCCCCTAGGAGCATGCGCGTAATACTTTGCTTTGATAACTTCTAGTTTTTGCAATAAGTATATGAGTTCTTTATGACTAATGTTGAGTCCACGGATCATACGCACTCCCACCCTTCCACCCTTGCTAGCCTCTCTAATACCGCGCAACTTTCGCCGGTATCATACACCTACCATATACCTTCCTTAAAACAGCCACCATACCTACCTATTATGGCATTTCCATAGCCATTCCGAGATATATTGCCATGCAACTTTCCACCATCTAGTTCATCATGACACATCCATCATTGTCATATTGCTTAGCATGATCATGTAGTTGACATAGTATTTGTGGCAAAGCCACCGTTCATAATTCTTTCATACTTGTCACTCTTGATTCATTGCATATCTCGGTATACCGCCGGAGGCATTCATATAGAGTCATACCTTGTTTTAGTATCGAGTTGTAATCATTGAGTTGTAAATAAATAGAAGTGTTATGATCATCATTCAATAAAGCATTGTCCCAAAAAAAGAGAAAGGCCAAAGAAAAAAAAGAAGGCCAAAAAAATATAAATAAAAAAGGGGCAATGCTACTATCCTTTTTCCACACTTGTGCTTCAAAGTAGCACCATGATATAGCGAGTCTCATATATTGTGCTTCAAAGTAGCACCATGTTCTTCATATAGAGAGTCTCATATGTTGTCACTTCCATATACTAGTGGGAATTTTACATTATAGAACTTGGCTTGTATAATGACGGGCTTCCTCAAATTTCCCTAGGTCTTCGTGAGCAAGAAAGTTGGATGCACACCCACTAGTTTCTTTTGTTGAGATTTCATACATTTATAGCTCTAGTGCATCCGTTGCATGGCAATCCCTACTCACTCACATTGATATCTATTGATGGGCACCTCCATAGCCTGTTGATACGCCTAGTTGATGTGAGACTATCTTCTACTTTTTTGTCTTCTCCACAACCACCATTCTATTCCACCTATAGTGCTATATCCATGGCTCACGCTCATGTATTGCGTGAAGATTGAAAAAGTTTTGAAAAAGTTAGAGTATGAAACAATTGCTTGGCTTGTCATCGGGGTTGTGCATGATTTAAATACTTTGTGTGGGGAAGATGGAGCATAGCCAGACTATATGATTTTGTAGGGATAACTTTCTTTAGCCATGTTATTTTGAGAAGACATAATTGCCTTGTTAGTATGCTTGAAGTATTATTATTTTCTATGTCAATATAAACTTTTGTCTTGAATCTTTCTAATCTGAATATTCATACCACAATTAAGAAGATTTACATTGAAATTATGCCAAGTAGGACTCCGCATCAAAAATTCTCTTTTTATCATTTACCTACTCAAGGACGAGCAGGAATTAAGCTTGGGGATGCCTGATACGTCTCCAACGTATCTATAATTTTTGATTGCTCCATGCTATATTATCTACTCTTTTGGACTATATTGGGCTTTATTTTCCGCTTTTATATTATTTTTGGGACTAACCTATTAACCGGAGGCCCAACCTAGAATTGCTGTTTTTTTTGCCTATTTCAGTGTTTCGGATAAACAGAATATTGAACGGATTCCAAATGGAATAAAATCTTTGCAAACGTGATTTTCTCACCGAACGTGATCCAGGAGACTTGGACCCTACTGCAAGGGATCAAAGAGGAGGTCACGAGGGTGGGCCCCCCCTAGGGCGCGCCCCATACCTCGTGGGCCTCTCGGTGCTCCACCGACGTACTCCTTCCTCCTATATATACACACGTACCGCCAAACGATCAGAACGGGAGCCAAAAACCTAATTCCACCGCCATAACTTTCTGTATCCACGAGATCCCATCTTGGGGCCTGTTCCGGAGCTCCGTCGGGAGAGGGCCGTCATCACGGAGGGCTTCTACATCATCCTAGCCCCTCCGATGAAGTGTGAGTAGTTTACCTCAGACCTTCGGGTCCATAGTTAGTAGCTAGATGGCTTCTTCTCTCTCTTTGAATCTCAATACAAAGTTCTCCCCCTTTCTCGTGGAGATCTATTTGATGTAATCTTCTTTTTGCGGTGTGTTTGTTGAGACCAATGAATTGTGGGTTTATGATCAAGTCTATCTATGAATAATATTTGAATCTTCTCTGAATTCTTTTATGCATGATTGGTTATCTTTGCAAGTCTCTTTGAATTATCTATTTGGTTTGGCCAACTAGATTGGTAGTTCTTGCCATGGGAGAAGTGCTTAGCTTTGGGTTCGATCTTGCGGTGTCCTTACCAAGTGACAAAAGGGACAGCAAGGCACGTATTGTTTCATTTCCATCGAGGATAACAAGATGGGGTTTATTTCATATTGCATGAATTTATCTCTCTACATCATGTCATCTTGCTTAAAGCGTTACTCTGTTTTTAACTTAATACTCTAGATGCATGTTGGATAGCGGTCGATGAGTGGAGTAATAGTAGTAGATGCAGAATCGTTTCGGTCTACTTGTCACGGACGTGGTGCCTATATACATGATCATGCCTAGATATTCTCATAATTATGCTTAGTTATATCAATTGCTCAACAGTAATTTGTTCACCCACCGTAGAATACTTATGCTCTTGAGAGAAGCCACTAGTGAAACCTATGGCCCCCGGGTCTATTCTCATCATATCAATCTCCATCACTTTTATAATTTTTTGCTATTTACGTTGCCTTTACTTTTTACTTTGCATCTTTATATCAAAAATACCAAAATATTATATCTATCAGATCTCACTCTCGTAAGTGACCGTGAAGGGCTTGACAACCCCTAATCGCATTGGTTGCGAGTAGCTATCGCTTTGTGCAGGTACGAGGGACTTGAGCGTGGGCTCCTACTGGATTGATACCTTGGTTCTCAAAAAACTGAGGGAAATACTTACGCTACTCTGCTGCATCATCCCTTCCTCTTCGGGGAAAACCAACGCAAGCTCAAGATGTAGCAAGGACCCACACTGGCAGCTCACTTGGAAGCCATGGGCGCCTCTGCGTATAAAATTCTTCCTCTGCTTGCTCTGCAAGACCGCTGTTGGACGGCCGAGCACCTCGCTCGTCATGGCCTACCCCATGAGGACTCCTACGCCTTCTGCGGTCAAGAGAAGGAGATATTGCAGCATCTGCTGGCGGATTGCCCTTTCTCCCGCCAAATCTAGCACGAGATAATAAGCTAGGTTCGATCAACCGCTAAGTTACCAAGCGCCGACACTGACTTCTACACCTGGTGGGAGACATCCTGCGACCGTTCACCATCCTCGGCGCATAAGGGTCTGGCCTCCTTAATCATCCTTACCGCATGGTGCCTTTGGAAGCATAGGAACGCTTGCATATTCGATGGCGAGCAGCCCTCTATCTCTCGGCTATCCGACATTATTAGAGACGAAGCGCGCATGTGGTCATTGTTGTCTTTGACTTAACATATCTCAGATTAATGAATAAATTGTTATGCCCTCAGGCTAAACAAAACAAGTTTCTCATAGAACAGATTCATACTGCGATATCATGTGTGTGTACTGCAGTTCTAAACTGTAATCATGGGAGAAGGGAAGGTAGAGAGCGAACCTCATGTATAAATACCGACGGTGATGTTAAGTCTGCCGAAGAACTCGCCATCGATGTAGAGCTGTGGGGAGTTGGCCCAGCTGAGTACTCCCTGCGTGCCTGTAGGAGTGCCTCATTGTCAAGCACATCGAGTATCTCGAATGACGCATCGAGCAATCACAGAACCTGCATGTAACGCCCCAAGACCGGAGCTTCAGTTGCCTTCCAGGGTTTCCAGGTTTTGCCGTGTGTTTCATTTGTCTGCCCTTTTATTTTTGCATTGCGTCATGTCATCATGTCATCATCTCATAAATCTTTTGCAACTCAACTAAATAAATTGCATGGGTCTTTGATCCATTTAAATCGAGGGAATTCACTTGTGATATCTCTTTATAACATATTAAAGCCTCTCAATATTATTAGAGAGCTATAATAAAAATATTCCATTCTTTTGGAATTAACCAAAACACACTCGAAAAATCCCCACTCCCTTTCTACTTCAAGTTTGGTCCCTAAACTTTGCCAACATTTCTTTTCCCATTTATCGAGGCTCCTCCTAAATTCTCAACATTTTTGGACTCTTCTAAATCCTAGTCCTTGTTCAAACCATTTAAATTAAATTCAAATGACTTTGAATTTAATTCTTGCAATCTTGCCCACTCCATTTTTCTTGGGTCAAGCTCATTTTTGTGAGCCCGGGAAAATTATCCGCGTGCCCAAATTCTTTTCCTAACCCTCTCTTTCTTTAGTTCTCTTTAATGTTTTCCTGTTAAAGGAAAAATTAAGAGGGGGATAGAGTAGCCCAGCACAGCAGGCCACTTGGGCCTCCTACATGAGCAGCCTCCAAGGCCCATTTGCTCCCGCGTCGGCCCATTAGCTCAACCAGGCCCAGCCATCCCCACGGCCACCTAGGCCCAGCCATCCCCACGGCCACCTAGGCCCAGCCACACCTAACCTCTAACCCTAGCCGCCAGGGAGCCGACCCCCCTCCTCTCGATCTCTCCCTCGTGCATCCCCTCAGCGCCGTCATCTCTCTCGATCCCCCTCGTCCTCCTCCCGACCGCGCCGCCAGGGGAAGCCGCGGCTCGACCCCAGTCCTCCTCCACCCCACGCCGGAGTCCCACCTCGCCGGAGCACAGGACCTCCTCTGCCGCCGCGCCATGGATGGCTGCAGCTCAAGCTGCGTCCTCGCCGGGCCTCTCGCGTGCCCGAGCTCCATCCTGCGTGCCTGCCTCCTCGTCCTCGTGGCCAAAGCAGCCGAACAGGAGGCCTTGTGCCTGAGCCTCCTCGCTCTCCTCATCGACCCAGGGAGAGGAGCTCCTCCCGAAACCCTTTCTCGTCATCGCCGTTCGGCGCCATCGGAGCAACCCGCCGCCTTGGACGCCCGACCTCGCTGCCATTCTAGAGCTCGTCCGCCTCCCCATACCGCCACCCTGGCCTCGGATCCGGCGGGATCTCGTCTGGTCGCCCCCGCCGTCAAGTCCATCGCCGGAGCCGCCGTCCTCTGCCACACCATCGCCGCCTGTTCTGCCCGTCCCTGCATCGGCCCCCGATGAGCTGGCTGCCCCGTTGGCCTTGTTGCCTTTGTCGTGGCCAGGTCAACACAGACACCCGGACCCAGTCAAAAAAAAACACAGACACCCGGAGTATATCTTTGGTTGCACGCCAAGTACCACCACATACGGCGCCCGAATGACAACCGAACCGGAAACGCCAAGTACCCCTACGCGCGAAGACGCCAAGTCCGTTTCGGGATGCGACAAGTACATCTACCAGCGACCCCGAACATCTACGAAACCGTGTACCACTACCATCGACCCTCGAAGGCCTCGTGGACGTCAAGTTCATTGCCGTGATCCCGAACATCTACGAAACATGAACCACTACTTCCACTACCATCGCCGTGGATGACTACTTCCTCTACAAACCAGAACCGCTCCGAGAATGCACCTGGAAGGTATAACCGCCGAGACGATGACCCGTGGACGAAAGCATGTGTTGTATGAGATGCTCACGTTCGAATTGTGTCCGAGTTGTCATTGCACGTTCCTCCTCGGTTGCCATGCCGTCGATCCATGGGAAACCCGGTTACCGGGATCACCCCACCATCTTGCACGACACGCTCCCGCACACTTCCCCTTTTCATCGGTATCTCAATCGAGTTACCGGAAACCGATATGTTGCCGTGGCATCACTTGCAGATTCGTTGTCGTGGCACCCCTTTCACTTCCGTCGCGATGACAAATGCCTCATATCTTATCATGTCAACATTTTCATAAATATTGCATGAACTTAAACATGTCATCCGCATCATGTTAACAACTTTAAGATGTTTAAAAATTGTTGTTGCATTAAATTGTTGATGCATATGGGGATTTACCGGAGTTGTTGTTCGTTGCTTCCGGCCTCATTTAAACTTGACTAGATAGGTAGTTTTACTTTGCTTCACCCTCTTGCCATGTTAACAACATTTAATCTTGTTGGTTACCTAAACGAGAGAGAACTAAATAAGTCATGTGGTGTTTTCTTCAATATGCAACTTCGTTGCATATTGTGCTCCACTTAATTTGTAGGATTGTTGGTGCACTTTGCCATGCCATGCTTCTTTAAACCGGTCATGCATCATACTTGTTTGTGCATCATGCCATGTTTATGTGATGGTTGTTTACTTTGTTGTTTGTTTCTTTCCGGGTTGCTTCTCTCGTTAGCTTCGGTTTCGTTCCGGAGTTGTGAGGATTCGTTCGACTACGTCTGTTTGTCTTCTTCATGGACTCGTTCTTCTTCCTTGCGGGATTTCAGGCAAGATGATCATACCCTCGAAATCACTACTATCTTTGCTTTGCTAGTTGCTCGCTCTTTTGCTATGCCTATGCTGCGATACCTACCACTTGCTTACCATGCCTTCCACATTGTTGAACCAAGCCTCTAACCCACCTTGTCCTAGCAAACCGTTGTTTGGCTATGTTACCGCTTTGCTTAGCCCCTCTTATAGCGTTGTTAGTTGCAGGTGAAGATTGAAGTTTGTTCCTTGTTGGAACATGGAGATGTTGTTCCTTGTTGGAACATGTTTACTTGTTGGGATATCACAATATATCTTATTTAATTAATACATCTATATACTTGGTAAAGGGTGGAAGGCTCGGCCTTATGCCTGGTGTTTTGTTCCACTCTTGCCGCCCTAGTTTTCGTCATATCGGTGTTATGTTCCCGGATTTTGCGTTCCTTACGCGGTTGGGCTATTATGGGAACCCCTTGACAGTTCACCTTAAGTAAAGCTTTTCCAGCAATGCCCAACATTGGTTTTACCATTTGCCACCTAGCCTTTTCTTTTCCCTTCGGAGTCGCGCTCCTGAGGGTCATCATTATTTTACCCCCCCCCCCCGGGCCAGTGCTCCTCTGAGTGTTGGTCCAACTGAGCGATGTCCGAGGCTACCAGGGGCAACTCTGGGCTGGCTTACCCGACGTCTTGCTCATCTGAGTGTGCCCTGAGAAAGAGATATGTGCAGCTCCTATAGGGATTTGTCGGCGCATTCGGGCGGTGTTGCTGGTCTTGTTTTACCCTGTCGAAATGTCTTGTTGTACCAGGATATAGAGTCTGATCGGAATGTCTCGGGAGGAGGTCTATTCCTTCGTTGACCGTGATAGCTTGTCATGGGCTAAGTTGGGACACCCCTGCAGGGATTTGAACTTTCGAAAGCCGTGCCCGCGGTTATGGGCAGATTGGAATTTGTTAATGTCTGGTTGTAGATAACTTGAACCTTAATTAATTAAAATGAATCAACTGAGTGTGTTACCGTGATGGCCTCTTCTCGGCGGAGTCCGGGAAGTGGACACGGTGTTGGAGTAATGTTTGCGCGGTTGCCTCTCTAGTTTCTCGCACGCGCTTTGCCTCCTCTTCTCGCTCTCTTTTGCGAATAAGTTAGCCACCATATATGCTAGTCGCTTGCTGCAGCTCCACCTCATACCTTTACCTTACCCATAAGCTTAAATAGTTTTGATCGCGAGGGTGCGAGATTGCTGAGTCCTCGTGGCTCACAGTTACTTCAAAAACCAGCTTGCAGGTGCCAATGAGTCCGTGCAGATGACGCAACCAAGCTCAGGAGGAGCTCGATGTAGATCTTGTCCTTTGTGGTGTTTCGTTCTAGTTGATCAGTAGTGGAGCCCAGTTGGGGTCGATCGGGGACCTTTTGTCGGATTTGGGGTTCTTCTTTTATTTTGGCTCCGTAGTCGGGCCTTGATTGTATCTGATTGATGTAATGCTTTATTCATGTAATTGTGTGAAGTGGCGATTGTAAGCCAACTATGTATATTTTCCCCTATAGTATTACATGGGTTGTTTGCGAAGATTACCTCACTTGCGACATTGCTTTCAATGCGGTTATGCCTCCAAGTCGTGCTTCGACACGTGGGAGATATAGCCGCATCGAGGGCGTTACACTGCACCACCGTGTGGGAGAAGCCGCACTACAGGAAGCAGACCGGACACGTTGACCCCTACTTTGGCAAGACGTGAATGCATACCACCTGGAAACTGTGGTCGCAGTGAACAAGGAAGCAGAGCCCATCCTGATGTTCAAATTCTGTGAGACACCTGCAGAAGAGGACACTTCGAATCAGAATATACGGTTTGTGTAATTATAGGTCAACTGCTGATGACAACTCACAATGTAATCTAGAATAATCAGAATAAACGAACAACAGCGCTACAGTGACCAAAAGCATCCTTGACATCCTTATGCCACAGAACAGCCAGAATTAACGGACAACGACACTACAATATTTTTCTTGATGAAATATCAACAGTACAATAAAATGTAAGGGGTACGAATGTATGGTAGATAGACAGAGGTGTACAATTCAAAAACTTAGAATGTAGCATGTGGTGCTTAGTGACAAAAAATAACCACTGCAATTAGGCTTGGGTACAATTCAGTGACTTGTCAGACAAACACAATTACACAACAATTCCTGCTTCCATCTCATCCTCGGGGACCACTATTTATCCTTGGAGCAGCCCAAACTCATTTTGCAATTTCAAGAAACAAGAGCGAGCAAGCAAGATATAGCATCACTAGATTATGGAACATTTGTAACTCTCACTATTTTCTTCTAATAAAAGCATATGATGAATCTTACAACTAGTCATTTATTTGATAGCATATATTTCTTACTTAAGATTGGTGAAGCAAGGATATCACATAACTGCAAAGAATCAGGCTACAACATATATATAAAGATTGGCTAGTAACACACCTTGAGCTATACATAAGCACTGGCTACAGCTCCAGAGACAACAAATTAAGTTGCGCACCCAAAAAATGATAACCACACAAAGGGTATTGTACACTTGCTTTTCAGTCATGCCAATGAACACGAATTGCTATTAGTCATCATAAAAAAATGTTCTCCATGTTGATTATTCTTTGCATCAAGAAAATCACAATTTATTATGAGTGCATATGGTTGATTTCTGTGGTTCAGAGGTAATGTATTTGATTTGTGCAACACTATAAAGTAGCATGCTCCCAACACCGAGCACATAAGTTAGAAACATACACCACTGGTCAAGGGAAGAAGCAGTGAACCAAAATCTCAATGTCCTATGCAAGCAATGACATACACAGACTAGAAAATTTCAGTAAAATAAATCTCTCTTAGTCTGAGCACACACCAATTGCTCTTGAGATCGTGTCGGTGGGTGTAATTGATGGATTCAATGATAGCATTCACACTCACACATATATAGTTGAAAATGAGAAGGGGCATGCTTTCTAAGAAAAGCAGATACCCGAACAAATACGTGTACTACTATCTCAATCAACCTCAATCAAATATATCTCAGCTTTTCAGGAAAAAACAGGCACATGCTATCACCATGCAACCAAGTAAACAAATTCAGGAATTAAAACCCAAAAGTGTCAAGACATGTATAATTCTCAGGTATAGCTGCTCCTATAGCCAAGCAATCCTACTGCAAGGCTGTACCACTATTCATCAGAACAAAGCAAGCCATGGCACAACCTTTGAACTGGCAAATCTGAAGGCATTAAAAAAGGTTTGACTTTTTATGCATCAAATTTCAGAACTATGAGCTCATTGTACATCAAGAAAAATACTTTGGGCTCATTGTTATAGTTTTATTAATCTCATTGATAACATATATAACCATTTAAATAGGGAAATCACCCAGCAATTCAGCCAAAGCATTGTAACATGGGTTAGAGAAAAAATAAGCTCATCGAGATGATTGGTAGGCTCATCGAGTAAAAGGATGGTTGAGTTCTTGAACAGAGCTCTTGCCAAAGCAATTCAATGGTGGATGCATCAATTGCTTCTAACCACTCATATATGCGCTCCAAAGCTGCACCACCTCCATCATCCTAAACATACCGGCAAGGATGTTTGTTAGAACATCTTCAGAAATTAGCCAGTTAGAGCTTACAAGTACTAGTACAACACAACAGACACAGAAAAGGGAACAAGTTCAATGATAAAGATAATAAAAACAAATTTGATTGATCAGAAGCATCCTTGAGTGGCATAAGTACATCCGGCACATATTTTTAGTCACCCTAAAAGTGTCATATATCTTGACTATCTATTGCAATTTCTTCAGCAATTCATATTAAACTTCTGAGTTGTGACATATTACAATTCCAACTATGAACTTCAGTTAATACCATATAGTTTTGAGGAAGAAAAAGAGAAGGGCACACGTGTTCAATGCCCAAGGAAAAAATTAGATGTACTTAATACTAGACTTTTGTGATACAACTTATGGTGTTGTATCAGAGAAGCAACGCCAACTAAACCAGGTCCAAGATGGAATGCACAAACACATAACAAGATAGATTTTTCTTCTTCTTAAAACACAAGTGTTAAGCTCATGGTTGGAGCTACGATATGGCCTGCCATGCACAACAATACAGGTGCCCCTGTACATTTTTTAGTATATGAAAAATGCTGAAAATATAGCTTCTACAGGAATGGTTGGAAGCACATAAATATTTCTAAGGGCAGTTTCAGTTTGCTTGATCCATACAAAACCATCCTTCTTATTTGGTACTACAGATATGAAATAAGTGAACTCGGCAAAAAACCCTGGAATAGACGTGGTGTACATTGTGGAGATGTGTAGCAAGCGATGAAGAATACCATAGAGATGGAAAAGACATGAATCAGGTGCACGTCAGAGTAGGATGGGCGGCGAGGAGATGGGCGCGAGGTCTCGCCGCCGACTAGAGCTGGATCCGTGGCCGCCAACCACTGACCTTGTGCATTTCCAAATCTGGCTGATGAGATTCAAAGAACCGAAAAGTCACAATAATTGATATGTTCATAGTTGAGATTAAATCAGGTTAAAGAGGGAAAATGGTTTATTATGACAGGAGCATAACACATATCAGACATAACTGCTAATTGACACTCTAAATCAGAGATTGTAGAAAAGCATCAGACTGAATACATGGTGCACCCAAGAAAAGCATCAGACTAAATACATATGTTCTCAGTTGAAACAAATATGTTTAAACTGGAGTGACTTGGCCTTCAAACAAGACAAAAAATAGGGCATGCTTTCATTGACACTCTAAATTAGAGATTGTAGAAAAGCATCAAACTAAATACATGGTGCACCCAAGAAAGGTGTCCCATTTCCATAATGACAATTGGCCAATGCATCGCATGATCTAAAATGGCTGACAAATATGTACATTCTAAAGTCGGTCACAGTAAAGCTTACTGAAGAACATGGTATTGGCCATTGGGTACTAAAGAAACACAAAGCACCAGATCCACTTTACTTGTAGCCTGGGTTAGACAAAAAAACTCACCGAGATGATTGGTAGGCTCATCGAGCAAAAGGATGGTTGGGTTCTGGAACAGAGCTCTTGCCAAAGCAATTCTCATGCACCAACTACCAGAAATGCCCCTAGTTTTCTTGGCATACATCTTCTTGTTAAAGCCCAACCCAAACAAAATCTCAACAGCACGCTTTTCAATGGTGGATGCATCAATTGCTTCTAACCGCTCATACACGCGCTCCAAAGCTGCACCACCGTCATCATCCTAAATATGCCAACACAGATATTTGTCAGGTAAATTTTGGAAATCAGCCAGTTAGAGCTTACAAGTACTTGTAAGTGCATCTAGTGCCCCTTAGTGATTTTGGTGTATTGAAGACTTATAGGTTAAGGGACTAATGCATTTGTGAGTGTACACAGATCTATAAGTCTATGAGGAGTTTGATATTTACAGGAAAAGTCGGCCCCTAAAAATGAACATCTTCGACTGAAGATTTTGGTATTTCTGAAGACTTTCATGAAGACTTTGAAAGTGAAGAAATTGGTGTGTCCGTGAAGACTTGATATTCATGAGAGGAATATGAAGCTTGAAGACTTTCGTTTTCATAGTTTTGTTTTTCTCTTTCTTGAGTCATAGGAAACACCATACTGTTAAAGGGGGTCGAGGAAATACTAAGGAAAAAATTCCATGTGATGCTCAATCAAAATCCTACACCTACCAATCCCTTCGAGTGAAGCCATTGGAAATCTCATACAGTTCAGTCAATTTCTTCAGTGACAGAGACGAAGTTCTTCTAGCATCTGAGGAATTTGTCCTGACTGAGGAGTTAGGAATTCGCCAGTGTGGATTGCCTACACAGTGAGGAACATGATAGCCCTGAGGATTTTACTACTCAAAATTCCGACCGTTGCTGTGCTATGCGCCAACTGTCCCAAAATATCTATCCACCAAACGGTCATATCATTAAGGGCATTTATGTCTTATCATGAATAGCCGGCCCCTACAAGCACTAGCTGGTTGGCTGCTCCGAGAGAAACTGACACTTGTCATTTGAGAGCAACCCATCCTCCGAGGACTTTGAGCGAAAATCATCAAGTGAGGAAAAACCAAAAACCCAAAACCCAAACACCTACAAACCCCAAGTGATTGAGCATCACTGAAGAGATTGATCCTGAGTGGATCCGAAGCTTGTTTCCTTTGAAGACTGTGCTTCTTCCAGACGGTTAGGCGTCATGGTCTAGAGCATCCAAGAGGAATTGTGGATCGCCGAGTGACCAAGTTTGTGAAGGTTTGGAAGTCGCCTGAAGACTTACCATGAGTGACCAAGTTTGATATTTACAGGAAAAGTCGACCCCTAAAGTTGAACATCTTCGACTGAAGATTTTGGTATTTCTGAAGACTTTCATGAAGACTTTGAAAGTGAAGAAATTGGTGTGTCCGTGAAGACTTGATATTCATGCGAGGAATATGAAGCTTGAAGACTTTCGTTTTCATAGTTTTGTTTTTCTCTTTCTTGAGTCATAGGAAACACCGTACTGTTAAAGGGGGTCGAGGAAATACTAAGGAAAAATTTCCATGTGATGCTCAACTCAAAATCCTACATCTACCAATCCCTTCAAGTGAAGCCATTGGAAATCTCATACAGTTCAGTCAATTTCTTTAGTAACAGAGACGAAGTTCTTCTAGTCTCTGAGGAATTTGTCCTGACTAAGGAGTTAGGAATTCGCCAGTGCGGATTGCCTACACAGTGAGGAACATGATAGCCCTGAGGATTTTACTACTCAAAATTCCGACCGTTGCTGTGCTATGCGCCAGCTGTCCCAAAATATCTATCCACCAAACGGTCATATCATTAAGGGCATTTATGTCTTATCATGTCGGGTTGCTCCCAAGGCTATAAATATCCGCCCCCTACAACCACTAGCTGGTTGGCTGCTCCGAGAGAAACTGACACTTGTCATTTGAGAGCAACCCATCCTCCGAGGACTTTTAGCAAAAATCATCAAGTGAGGAAAAAGCAAAAACCCAAAACCCGAACACCTACAAACCCCAAGTGATTGAGCATCACTAAAGAGATTGATCCTGAGTGGATCCGACGCTTGTTACCTTTGAAGACTATGCTTCTTCCAGACGGTTAGGCGTCATGGTCTAGAGCATCCAAGAGGAATTGTGGATCGCCAAGTGACCAAGTTTGTGAAGGTTTGGAAGTCGCCTGAGGACTTACCACGAGTGATTGGACGAGGTCTGTGTGACCTTAGTTCAAGGAGAATACAGTGAGGACTGGGTGTCTTGGACTAAGTGTCCTTGACTGGGTGTCCGGGACTGTGTGTCCTCAAGTTTAAATACTCAGCCGCTCCAACCAGACGTACAACTGAGACAACAGTTGGAACTGGTCTACCAAATCATTGTCTTCACCAAGCTTACTGGTTCTATTTCCTCAACCCTTTCATTTCCTCATAACTGTGTTGTGTGTTTGTTCATATCTGTGTTTGAAGACTTTGACTGAAGACTTTCTCAATTTCCTCAGTTCAATTTCTTTAGTCTGTTTGTCTTCATCGTGTGTTATCCTGTGATTACGCTTCCTGTACTCTGTGCCTGTCTTCATTTCATCATGATGACTATGCTTGTATTCTGTTATGTTTACTTTTGAGTACTTATTCCACTGCTAGTAGTTCTTCACTAAGGAATTTCCTCACCGGCAAATTCCTCAGTGAAGAATTTCATAAAAATCGCCTATTCACCCCCCCTCTGGTTGATATAACGCACTTTCAATTGGTATCAGAGCAAGGTACTCCCTTATTCTGTGTGATTTTGGTTTAACCGCCTGGAGTTTTAGTTATGTCAACCACAGGTATGATCAAGGTCTCTGCTGGGTGTCCTACCTTCGATGGGACGGACTACCCCTACTGGAAGAATAAGATGCGAGTGCATCTTGAAGCAATTGATAACGATCTCTGGTATGTTGTGGAAAATGGTGTTCCCTCAGTCACACCTTCTCTGAATGCTGCCGATGTGAAGAGATTCAAGCAACTCGACTCTCAAGCGAAGAATATCATATGTGGCCATTTGAGCAAAGGATAGTATGGCAGAGTGAGGGCTTTGGAAACAACGAAGCTTATCTGGGACAGGTTGTCCAAAGTGAATGAAGGAGTCTCAACTTAGCGTGACTCTCGATTTGATGTTCTTCACAATATCTTCAACCGCTTCAAAAGACTCGACAATGAAAATGTTCAACAAACCTTCGATCGCCTCACTGACATCTCAAATGAGCTTCAAGAACTTGGTTCCACTGACATCACTGACCATGAGGTGGTGAAGAAATTGCTGAGATCGCTTGATTCCTCATTTGACACTCTGGCATTGATGATACAAGAACATGCTGATTACAAGTCACTTGATCCCACTGATATTCTTGAGAGGGTAAATACTCATGAGTTCCAACTTGCTGAAAAGAGAGATCTCTATGGTTCAAGCTATGGCAGAACCCGTGCACTGAAGGCCAAGGCAGTATCTGAGTCCGAAGATGAAGACTCTGGTAGAAGCCTTGGTGATCCTGAAGAACTGAGCCATGGTCTGGCTCTGCTCGTGAAGAAGTTCCAAAAGTTATCAAGACGTGGTCGCCTTGGAAGATCCTCAAGGAGCTATGATTCCTCATCCAGTGACTACAAGAAGAGGCTCTGTCACAAATGCAAGAAACCTGGACATTTCATTCAAGATTGTCCTCAGTGGGAAAAGGAATCAAAGAAGAAGAAATACAAGGATTACAGTTCTGATGATACGAAGAAAAAAAAGAAATCCACAAAATCCACATCATCAAAATCCTCCAAGCCATCATATCACAAGAAGAGCATCTCCAAGAAGCCCAGGGCATTCATTGGCAAGGAAATGGACTCTGAGGCTGAATCTGAAGAAAATGAGGAAGAGGAGTCATCTGAGGAGTCCGAATCCGGAGTGGCGAGCCTTGCTCTCGCTACTGCATTCGTCAGCAAGTCTATCTTCGACACTGAATAAAATGACTTCACCAGCAAGGCTGATGAAGGCGATGATGACTACGCTCCCACCTATTGCTTCATGGCAAATGGTGCCAAGGTACTCAAATATACCTCCTCTGAGTCAAGTGAGAATGAATCTGATGAAAACCTTAAACCCAGCTATTCTAAACTTGCTAAGATTGCTATAAAACAACAAAGGGCTTTAGAAAAGGTTCAAAACATGCTAAATAAAAGTGATGATATGTTGGGTGAAGAAATGGATCGCACTGAAACTTTGACTAAAAATCTTCAGAGACTTCAGTCCAAGCTTGACAAACTTCAAAGTCATCATAACACTATCTTATCGGATCATGAGAAGCTTTCTTATGAATTTCTTCAAATAAAGCAAGACCTTGAGAAGCTCAGAGTGAGTTATGAAGATCTTCAGAAGGAGCGCGATTCATTACTTGCTCAACAAACCAGCACTTCTCAGGAAGAATTTGTTCCACCAAGCTTGAAGTGCATTGAACATGAATCTGCTAATTCTTCACCTGAATGTTCAAATGCTGCTAATGTTTCAAATTCTTCACGTGCCTCTGCTATCACTAATTCCTCATCTGAGGACATTGCTAGTATCACTGACGATGCAGGGCTGAAGGAATTGTACACGACAGGCATGTACAAAAGCCTCAAAGGGCATCAGGCTCTTTGTGATGTGCTTAAAAAGCAGACCCTCAACAGGAACCCTAGGAAAGAGGGTATCGCCTTTGAGAGGAAACTCAATGCTGATGGTACATATTGGAAGCCTGAGTAGTACCCCAAAACTACATGGGTTGCTGCAAAGGGACCTCCAGTTGATCCATCTAACTTATCTGGATTTGCATGTGAATCTCCTCATTCTGATGATGAGTCAATTGACTCCAACTATAAGCTATTCAAAAATCAGAATGGTGAAGTATTTGCTAGATATGTTGGCACTAACTGCAGGAACGGCTCCCCTATGAAGAAAATCTGGGTTCCCAAAAGATGTCTTGAAAATCTTCAGGTGAATGTCATCATGACGCCACCTGTGAAGAATAGGAACCCCAGATCAAATTCTTCATATGGACCAAATTCCTCATATGGACCAGAGTCTTCAACAACATTCTTCACAAAGTTGTTGAAACTGTAGATGTGCGGTTCGATGAAACTAATGGCTTGCAAAGAGAGCACCTACCTACTGTGATAGATGAACCAGCACCTGAGGAAACTATCAAGTTCAAGGCTACTGAGGATGTCATTCCTACTAAAGAATCTGCTGAAGAATTCATTCCAGAACATGAAGAACGTCGGGCTAATGCACCTGAAGAACATGCTGAAGAAAATGGTGCTAAAGTAAACATTGATCAAATTGTTCAACGACAACTAGCTCATCCTCGCATTGCAAAAGAAGTGCAAGTTGAAAAGATCATCAATGACATCAAAGCGCCAGGTCCTCTCACACGCTCAAAAGCTTCACATTTGTCTAACTTTTGTGGGCAGTATGCTTTTGTCTCTATTACAGAGCCCACTAAGGTAGATGAAGCATTTCTGGAGCCTGAGTGGATTCAGGCCATGCAAGAGGAATTACATCAGTTCGAGCTTAACAATGTCTGAGAACTGGTCAAACGTCCAGATCCTCGCAAGCACAATATCATCGGCACAAAGTGGATCTACCGCAACAAGCAAGATGAAAATGGCCTTGTGGTGAGGAATAAGGCACGGCTTGTAGCTCAAGGCTACACACAGGTTGAAGGAATTGATTTCGATGAAACTTTTGCACCTGTTGCTAGACTTGAGGCTATTCGCATATTACTTGCTTATGCTAACCATCATGATATCACTTTGTATCAAAATGGATGTGAAAAGTGCATTCCTCAATGGTAAGCTTGAGGAAGAAGTATATGTTGCTCAACCCCCAGGTTTTGAAGATCCAAAGAATCCTGACAAAGTCTTCAGACTCAACAAGGTCCTTATGGCCTCAAGTAGGCCCCACAGGCTTGGTATGATACCTTGAAGGAACTCTTCATGAAGAAAGGCTTTACCCAGTTCACTCGACCCTACTATTTTCACTAAATCTTATGATGGTGAATTGTTTGTGTGCCAAGTATATGTTGATGATATTATCTTTGGCTGTACTGACCAACGTTATAGTGATGAATTTGCCTATATGATGAGTGAAGAATATCAAATGTCTTGGATGGGAGAGTTGAAATTCTTCTTAGGTCTTCAAATTCGTCAACAACACAATGGCATATTCATATCTCAGGAGAAATACCTCAAGGATGTACTGAGGAAATTCAGCATGCAAGATTGCAAAGGCGTCAAAATTCCTATGCCCACAAATGGCCATCTGTGCACTGATGAAAATCGTATTGACTTTGATCATAAGGTATACCGCTCCATGATAGGTTCCTTATTATACTTATGTGCATCTAGGCCAGATATAATGCTTAGTGTTTGCATGTGTGCCCGATTTCAAGCTGCACCGAAGGAGTCACACCATAAGGCTGTGAAGCATATTCTTCGATATCTAGCTCACACACCAACACTTGGATTATGGTAACCCAAGGGCTCGGCTTTTGATCTTGTTGGATATTCTGACTCTGACTATGCTGGTGATTGTGTGGGTCGCAAGTCAACATCTGGTACATGTCATTTCCTCGGACGATCTTTGGTCTATTGGTCCACGAAGAAATAGAACTGCGTATCACTATCTACTGCTGAAGCTGAGTACATTGCAGCTGGTTCTTGCTGTGCCCAATTGCTATGGATGAAGCAAACTCTCAGGGACTACGGCGTCAACATGAAGAATGTGCCTCTCTTCTGTGACAATGAGAGTGCCATCAAGATTGCTCACAACCCAGTTTAGCACTTGAAGACAAAGCACATTCAGATTCGTCATCATTTTCTTCATGATCATGTGTTAAAGGGCGACATTTCTATTGAGCATGTGAAGCCTGAAGAACAGCTAGCTAATATCTTCACAAAGCCCTTGGATGAGAAGAAATTTAGCAAGTTGCGGGGTGAGCTAAATATCCTAGAATCTTCGAATGTTCTGTGAAAAGGACACTCATCCTAACACTTATGTAAAATTGATGACTTAGATGTGCAACACATGAAGAAACGTTTTTCTTCAATCAATGAAGAATAACACTCTTAATGTGAAGCAATTAACGAAGAATTTGATTCTCAGAACCCTACGATAATTGTACGCGGTGTCTGAAATCATCATTCTTATACGGTGGGTCACGCCACCACCAAAAGTTGAAATTCCTCAAATTATTCATATTCTTCAACCTTGCATAGTATTCACTAGTTCTGTTGTTTTTCTTCATTGGCTATATATATATGAGTTTATGTCCTCTACAACATTCGCTTATTGCTAATTCTTCAAGTTGATTTTCTGCTAAGTGAATGTGATCGGACCCTTCCGCACTATGCTATACTCAACCCAATCTGTTCACAAATTCTTCATGTGCGTTCTATTTGAAACTCGTTCAAAATCTTCACTGTGTCCTTGTCAGCTGAAGAAATTGCAAACGGAACTTTAAAACCTATCCTATCGAAATTTTTGGTCTTTCCGCTCAAACCGTTCCGCATCCCTCGATACACTTATCCACTCACCCACGATCTAACACGATCTCCACCTCTCACTATGTGGGTGACACATGTCATGCGAATGAGAAGGGTCAGGGGCACGTTCATCCAATTTCTTCGGGCGAGCAGTTTTTCATCGTGGCTATAAATACCCCTCCTTCCCTCCTTCACTTCTTTTACTCCGCTCGGCCTCTCTCTCTAGCTCGAGCTTCTCAAACCCTAGCGCCGTCGCTACTTCATCGCCGCCGGTGAGGATGAGCTTCGCTGCCTCGACCTCGTCGCCGACGTACTCGCGCCGACCGCGGACATCTTCACTCCGCCGTTGCCGTAGCCGTATTCCTCCGCCAAGTTAGGGCATGGAAGATCTGCACAGACGAACTTCACATCTCCTCACTCTAGTTCGTCGTTTTCTTTGTCCAGGGTAATTAAAAGTTACTTTTACTGCCCTCGTTGATTTGAATGATGATCTACAAAATCTTCAAAAGTGTTTTTCTCCATATCTTCACACACTGAACACCTCACAAGTCATTCGTTCTGATTCGTTTCTCTAAGCATCATTTTTCTTCAAGATTCCTCAATTGTGTGGATCTTCGATCTATACAACTCTGGAACCTAAGACAAAGAACGCTTAGTGAAAATCTTCAAGACTCATCTGGTCTCAAACTTGTTCATTTTGAAAAACCTTTTGAGAACGCGTATGACCTCTCCAAATTCCTCGCAACTATACTCTGTTCATAGGTACACATGTCAGCTGCTGAATCACTAGGTTCTCATCAACTTAACTCATTTGCAGCGTGCCTCAAAGAAAAGTTGCATACTTCTTCAGACAATTTGATTGTTCAAATTCCTCAACTGAAGAAAATGGTTGATGGTAAAAGGCCACAGAAGGAAGGAAAGAGGCCTGAGGTAAATACAGCGTTTGAGATCCCTGATGACATATATGCTAGGTACTGCACACCTACTGAGGAAACCAAGAATGAGCGCAAAGTGCGCATTCAGAAGATAGAGAGGAGATGGGCAAGAGAATGGAGGGAGTACAGATATGTCACTCCTAAGTACATGAAGAAATTCGCACTCAATCCTCCATGCCCAAGAGCTCCATTGGCACCTGGCCAAATAGCAGATCCCACCAGCCTCAAGCGTGGTCAGGACTATCCTGATGAATGGGCCAAGCGCCAAGGCAAGTTGGCTAAGCAAGCCAAAGAAGCAGTCAGGAAATTCAATGAAGACTCTGCTGCAGCTGCTGCCTCTGCTGAGGTCCTTACTGTCAAGCCAAAGAAGGCTATGTCAAAGAAGCCTGCGCGCAAGCCAAGTGCTTCCTCAGCAATGCCCTCACGGCCAGAATCATCAAAGCCCTCACGACCAATTCCTCATGCTGCTCCTGTTCCTCCAAAGTCCTCAGCTTCTCCGCCAAAGCCTTCAGCTGTTCCGACCAAATCCTCAGCACCTGTGCATCTCGCTTCGTGCCAAAGGACTGCCGGCATCTCCATTGCCTCAGGTGTCTCAGCTAGTTCCTCAGCTGTACCAAGTTCCTCAGGTGGCCCCTCACTGCTGAAGACAAAGGCCACTGTTGGACGAGGTCCACGCCCAAGTCGTCAAAAGAAGCAAGTTGCTTTCCAAGTGCCGTCTGATGAAGACGGAGCTGATGATGATGAACTTGCAGAAATCATCACAGACAGGCAAGTCAGGGCTGCTAGAGCCAAAGGATCAGAGGTGCCACTACTTTTGGATCCCAAGCTGATCCTCGACTACATTGATGATTGGCACAAGCACCCCAACACTCCTTTGCCTGACTTCAAGCTGACTCCTGGCCAGAGTCACATGCTGACCCACTTCATTCAAGAAGAAAAGTGGAAATTTGAGAAGGCCAGGCAGATCAAGAAAGCGCAGTACAAGAAAGAGCGCTATCTGAAGAAAAACGTTGTCTCTATGACAACTGAAGAACTTGTCACTACTCAGACTGAGATTAAGAAACTCATTGATGACTTTGACGCATATCGCGCTGATTGGCTCGGAGCCAAGATTCGTTTTGTGAAACTTACGGATAACTTCACTTCCAATGTTGCAGCCCCAACGCAACAAGAAATTCCTTAGGCTGAAGCATCTGCTCAGCCTACTGAAGAAAATGCCAGCACCGCTGATGACAATCAGGTTGCTGAAGATAATGTGAGTTCCAGGGCTGATGACTGCATTCCAGCCGCTGAAGAAATTGCCAGGGCACTCACTAGTGGTGTGCCTAAAGAAACTGAAGAACTCAAGGCAACTGCATCAGTTGTGCCTGAAGAAAATCAACCAAATTCCTCAGCTGCTTCTGCACCAACTTCACCTCCAATCCTTCCATTTGCATCAGATGTGAAGAAGACCAAGGCTGCAGAGCGTGCTGCAGTGAAGAAAAGGAAAGCATCAGCTGCTTCAGATTCTTTAGCTCCGAAGAAAATGAAGCCTATGACAAGCTCATTTGCAAAACCGATTGATGTTGTTCCCATCTCAACCAGGCCATCCAAGGACCTTGTTCCTTTTGATGAAGAATATGTGATCCCCAGTGGATCTAATGAAGAAACTCCTTCTGCTGCTTCGTCCGAACCATTGGATGAAGAAATTGAAGTGGATGCGATCCCTTCAACACCTATCATCTCCTCGCCTGTGCCTTAGTTCATAGCTGAAGAGGCTGGCGTTGAAGAAATGGAAGATGAAGATGTGGACATTAGTTGCTCCACACCCGTAATCAGTGATGAATTCTGGGAAAGTCAGCATCCAAACTCTCCAATGTTCACCCCTCTATAGCAAATTCCTCAGTCCCCCACACAAACTGTTCACCTGGGCTCTGAAGAAACTCATCCCACTACATCTGTCCATGAGGAAATTCCAGCCACTAGCGCTGAAGAAACTTCTGCTGCTGAACAACCAACTACGCAGACTGCCACTGAGGAGGAAACAGAAATTCCTCAGCCTGAAGAACCTGCGATTGAGATTCCTGAGGTCGTGATGCAACTCACTGACACTCCTCTGCCTAAGCCAAAGGATCCATTCTCACGCAAGAAAAAGTTCAAGGCTGGTGATTTCTTCGGTGAGCATATCTTCTTAGAAGATTACAACCCATATGACTCTGCTCGCATTAGGAAGAGGCGTTTCTGGACTGCTAGTCAAGCCAATTTCTATTCCTCAGTGCTGTTCAACAAGGAGAAGATCTTCTACCATGAGCATATTCCTCACGTGGATATGGAATCTCTGTCGTGCTTCGCACCAGTCCTGAGTGTTCTTCACGATGCTGGACTGCTAAACTTTTGCTCTGACATCTCCGATTGGAATGAAGAACTGATTCTTCAATTCTATGCAACGCTACCCATCACCGGAGATGCTGAAGATGTGAATTCATGGGTGCTGGACTGGATGTCTGAAAACAATCACTACACTGCACCAGCCTCTGAATTGCTTCGTGCTCTACCACTCAGTCCTCCCCTTGAAGAAGCTCGCTGCATCTACAGTGAACCTGAGCTCACACATCATTACATGCACGTGCTGATGAAACCTTTGAAGCCAGGTCAAGCACCAAGAACCAAATTCCTCATGAAGGAATTGCTGTACGTGCCCAGAACTGTCTATCGTATTCTTACGAGGACAATCAGTCCTATCAAAGGCCATGACTCATCTGATGAGGAAATCGTTGGCATCATGAAGAATCTGGTATTCAACATCGTTCATGGCATTCCTGTCAATTATCACGATTTCTTCATGAGGACTATGGCCAATGTTGCACTATCTCCGTTTGAGCTGAAGCCTTATGCACCTTGGATTGTGAGATTCCTCAGAACAAGGTCTTCACTCAACTACAAAGCTGATTTCCAGAATCACCTCAGCTACATGCCCCCAATTGAAGTCCTCAAGCAGACATATTCCTCAGTTGATGGAAAGGGCAAGGCACCAGCTGTAATAGATGAAGGCATTCGTCCATTGGATGGTCAGTTTCGCAAAGCTGCATCTTATTCCACCAATGATGACTCTGCCACACATGAGTCTGCCAATGCACCCAAGTCCACTCCTCAAGCCACTGCTCCGCGCGTGATGACTGACCGTGAACTTCTGCTTAGTCTTCACCAGAAGGTGGATCGAAATCACAAATGGGTTAAGCATCAGTTTGGTTCACTTCTTCACAACATGACTGCCACACACAATGCAGTGAAGAAAAACCACTACTACCTTCATCAAGTCTTCGGTCGCACCTGGACAATCCTGTCACAACTATATGGTGAAGAAGATCTGAAGAACATGGGTATCAAAGAAGATTTTGACTGGTCTGCACCTCCACCGAAGAAATTCAAGAAGGTCCAAGTTCCTTCTCTGGTGGCCAGCTCATTTTCTTCATCACACGACACTGATGAACATGAAGATTTGGACGACACTGCGGCAGGCCCTACATCAACAAACGATCCCAACAACGCTGGCGCTCCTTCATCAACATGATTATCTTCAGGGGCGTTAGTCCTCATTTTCGATCCTTTTGGTCATTCGATGACAAAGGGGGAGAAATATGAGTTAGTCTTCAAGCGGGTCTACTATATGGGCGTTTTTTTGCTAAGTTACAACTCTCGTTCTTCTGAAACTTTATTGGATCAAGTTGTAATCTTAAACCCGATGGTGGCCTGATACTTTTGATCACTGTGCTCTGATACTTTTTATGCACTATTCTGCATGCTTATTCCTCGTTAAATATTATTGCACGCATGCTGAATTTCATCAGGCACCAAATTTCATCATGCATTTCAAATTCTTCATATTATATGTTAAATGCGTTTATGAATTACAAGATATAGGAGGAGATCTCCATGATTCAACTCTTCAAGTGTGCATTGCTTCAAAAGCAAATTCCTCACTATGCACATCTTCAGGGGGAGTTCTTCTATATCTTGCAATCAAATTCATCAATATCAGTAGTTACACTTCATATGTTTATCCCCGTTGAAAACTTAACCTATATTGTCATCAATCACCAAAAAGGGGGAGATTGTAAGTGCATCTAGTGCCCCTTAGTGATTTTGGTGTATTGAAGACTTATAGGTTAAGGGACTAATGCGTTTGTGAGTGTACACAGGTCTATAAGTCTACGAGGAGTTTGATATTTACAGGAAAAGTCGGCCCCTAAAAATGAACATCTTCGACTGAAGATTTTGGTATTTCTGAAGACTTTCATGAAGACTTTGAAAGTGAAGAAATTGGTGTGTCCGTGAAGACTTGATATTCATGAGAGGAATATGAAGCTTGAAGACTTTCGTTTTCATAGTTTTGTTTTTCTCTTTCTTGAGTCATAGGAAACACCATACTATTAAAGGGGGTCGAGGAAATACTAAGGAAAAAAATTCCATGTGATGCTCAACTCAAAATCCTACATCTACCAATCCCTTCGAGTGAAGCCATTGGAAATCTCATACAGTTCAGTCAATTTCTTCAGTGACAGAGACGAAGTTCTTCTAGCATGTGAGGAATTTGTCCTGACTGAGGAGTAGGAATTCGCCAGTGTGGATTGCCTACACAGTGAGGAACATGATAGCCCTGAGGATTTTACTACTCAAAATTCCGACCGTTGCTGTGCTATGCGCCAACTATCCCAAAATATCTATCCACCAAACGGTCATATCATTAAGGGCATTTATGTCTTATCATGAATAGCCGCCCCCTACAACCACTAGCTGGTTGGCTGCTCCGAGAGAAACTGACACTTGTCATTTGAGAGCAACCCATCCTCCGAGGACTTTGAGCGAAAATCATCAAGTGAGGAAAAACCAAAAACCCAAAACCCAAACACCTACAAACCCCAAGTGATTGAGCATCACTGAAGAGATTGATCCTGAGTGGATCCGAAGCTTGTTTCCTTTGAAGACTGTGCTTATTCCAGACGGTTAGGCGTCATGGTCTAGAGCATCCAAGAGGAATTGTGGATCGCCGAGTGACCAAGTTTGTGAAGGTTTGGAAGTCGCCTGAAGACTTACCATGAATGATTGGACGAGGTCTGTGTGACCTTAGTTCAAGGAGAATACAGTGAGGACTGGGTGTCTTGGACTAATTGTCCTTGACTGGGTGTCCGGGACTATGTGTCCTCGAGTTTAAATACTCAGCCGCTCCAACCAGACGTACAACTGAGACAACAGTTGGAACTGGTCTACCAAATCATTGTCTTCACCAAGCTTACTGGTTCTATTTCCTCAACTCTTTCATTTCCTCATAACTGTGTTGTGTGTTTGTTCATATCTGTGTTTGAAGACTTCGACTGAAGACTTTCTCAATTTCCTCAGTTCAATTTCTTCAGTCTATTTTATTCATCCTGTGTTATCCTGTGATTACCCTTCCTGTACTTTGTGCCTGTCTTCATTTCATCATGATGATTATGCTTGTATTCTGTTATGTTTACTTTTGAGTACTTATTCCGCTGCTAGTAGTTCTTCGCTAAGGAATTTCCTCACCAGCAAATTCCTCAGTGAAGAATTTCATAAAAATCGCCTATTCACCCCCCCTCTAGTCGATATAACGCACTTTCAGTACTACAATACAATAGACATGGCAAAAGGAACAAGTTCACCAGGCAAGATAATGATAGCAAATTTGATTGATCAGAAGCATACTTGAGCTACTGCAACTTAATTTCGGAATAGATCTAGACATCTTTGCCTTGTTGAATAAAGACACCACAACATATCCAGACATCATGCAATGGCCATGTGTGTGGGCTATAGTATCTAGTACTATCTACATTGGTGATCAGTATAGTAGAATAACTAGGAATGTCTAGTGTTGGATGGCTTGGTTATGGACAAGAGTGTTGGACAATGGGCACACTTTCCAGACATGATTATTCCAATATAAACTATGAATCTTACTCCGTATTTTATTTCCAAGAATAGTGCTAGCATATTGTCGAATATGATTTCAAGGGGTGAGGTAATTCCAAGTCCCGATTCTCTCACATTGTGTGCACGTGTTCATCATGCCATACCTCCATGCCCGTAGCTCCATTTTGTGCATATGATATATCAAAATGTTCGTCTCGTGATGCTCTTCCTGTTGGTATCATTTGCATGCATGTTGCTGTCCATATTGATGCCCGAATCTTTGTTGCAAAAGTGCTATATGATGTTTTCTGCTGGAATTCAACATAACTTGGTGATTTGTCATTTTCATTGCATTTTGTGTGTGCATCCTATGAGCATGATGTCTACATGTTTCATGAGATCCATAATGCCATCTTTACAGGGGTGCAAGTGTTGTATTTTTGTGACCTTTGTGGTGACTAGCACAAGCATGCAAAGTAGGCTTCATAACGTTGCTGATTTCAGACACTTCGTAATTTTTGCAGTCTTTTCCAGTTATATTTTAGTTCTATGTACACTCGTTGCCACAAGGAAATCCGTGCACATTTTGAGATAGTTCTGTAAGAGTGTTTTCTAGAGGTGATATTTATCTATCCATTCATGCCTCTGATTGTAATTATGGAGTAGTCTAGCATGTCTTTTCCATGCTCTACTTTTGCTAAATATTGTTCCTGGCAGATTGTTAACATAAAGTTCAACTTTGCCATGTGTGCTGCTAGTGATACACGTACCCTATGAGCTTGCTCTTGCCATGTTTAGCTTCTCGAATATGTCTACATATTGTTGGTTACCTTGTGATGCCATGTAATGCTTTGTAGTGAATGGTTTGAGCTTGCAAAGTTGCTATCATGAACCTGTTTCTGTCATGCTCTATTTTTCTTCCATGTCCGAAACTGATCATATCACTTGCCATATTTGGCTAAAGTTCAGTAAGGAAGTTTTGTTTTATGTCTTTAGTACTAGTATGACATGCCTTTTTTGCCATGATATGTCCCTCTAGCATGTTGTTTGCTAGCTCCAAACATTGCTACCTGATGTTGTTTTGACATGTTTAGTATTTTCTCTAAGTCTGTGAATCTGTTATTATTTGCATTTTTGTCGTGCTATTTTGAGCTTGTTGTAGTGAGTTCTAGCAGGAGCTCAGTGTTCATGATTTGTAGAGCTTCACCTGTGCTTTACTGCCGTGTGCTTTGTTGTCTTGTTGGAGTGCTGTAGCATAGTTTTTTATTGCATCTAAAGTGCTATGATGTTGTTAAGCGCAATCTTGCATCATTCTTGTTTTGCTTGTCAATAGCAAACCGTGCATCCGTTTCCGGTGATCCTTATATCAATTTCGACCGGAATCACCCCATCTTTCCAGCGGCATACTTGGTTTGCCAAGTTGATGCCTTGTTCAACCTTTTCCCTTTCGGAGTACCCATATGCATTGCACATCATACCTTGCATTCCACGCCATGTCTTGCATCATGCTGCTTGTGCATTGCACCGTGTTTGATTGTTGTTCCGTTGCTTGTGTTATTGCTTTGGGTAGAGCCAGGAAACGAGTTTGTGAACGAGGAACCTATTGCGTACTCTAACGAGCAGCAAGCTTTCGACAACTCTGAGAACTTTGCAGGCAAGATGACCATTACCCTCGATATCACTTCTATCTTTGCTTGCTAGTTGTTCGTTCTATCGCTATGTTGTGCTACCTACCACTTATTTATCATGCCTCCTATATTGCCATGTACAGCCTCTAACCCACCTTCCTAGCAAAGCATTGTTTGGCTAAGTTACCGCTTTTTCTCAGCACCTCTTATACTAAGAGAAAGGAATATCAGTAGCGCATATCCGGAAACGCGCTATAGCTAACTTAGTAGTAGCGCACTTCCCAGAACGTGCTACTGCTACATTTGACTTAACTGCGTGGTTCATTCCTCCCCACGTCCACTTCCCCCAAATCCAAACTCATCCACGTTGTCGCCGCCACCGTCGTCCGTCGGCCACCGTGCGCCGCACACCCTCGACGCCGCCCCGACCACAAATTCTACGCCGCCCCCGACCCCAACCTCGACGCCGCCCCCGACCTCGACGCCGCCCTCCGCTACGTGCCCGAGCCCCGACCCCGACCTCAAGGCCGCCTGCCCCTCCCTCACCACAGGCACCCGAGGTGAGCATGCCTGCTCCTCCCCCTCCCCAACCTCTGCCGAGGGTTCTTCAAATTTTAATTGCATCAAATTAGTTAGGGTTCATCTAGGGGTGGAAACGAATTGGATGTTTTCTTGATTCGGAACGGATACGAATAATAGCAACATATTGCTTAAGTGTATTAGTCAATAGCTATGTGACATGAAGTATTCAACTTGCGAAATACAATAAGTCAATGATAAATAGGTTTATGAATAAACACTATTTTAATTAGTGATTTTATATGTATGATACTACTCGTGATGTACTAGTGATAATATTCGACGATGTACGAACGCATGATATGATTTACTTTTGCTTATTGAATGCATGCTAATTTGAATACTTATTTATTTTACGATTTGGTTTTGCTTATTGAATGCTCATGTCAATATGAGTCCTATAAGCTATTTTGAAATGTATATCTTGTGTTGCTCAAATAGGATATGTGCTTTCCCAAGTGGCCGTTCATGTTTGCAGGTTACACCTCCGAGTGACCTATGTTTTGCCGGAGTGTTGATTCATTTCCGTTTCAGAAAATTTCAGGCGCTCGATATGTCCTATTTTAGCAAAGGTCATGCCACATTTTTTCCGTGAATTTTGGCATGACTTGTGCCAGAATATGTAGGAAATATTGAGTGCCCCAGATTTCTGTGTTGAATATCCTGGTAGTTGCCTTCGATCGATTTTCAATTAATGTTTCAACTATGAACATAGGAAATGTCTGACGACGAAAAGGATTTCGGTATTTGCGAATACTGCGAAGATGAGTGAGGCATGTGCGACAGAATCTTCCTAGATGATGATAGGCGCTTCAGCATCAAGCTGGACGATAACATTGAAGTGGATACAGTAAGTCACAACGACAAGTCTTTTTTCGTAATTAAGCATGACATCTGCTTGATTTGCTTCAACTTATAATTTAATTTTTTTACTATTGTACTAGTGTATCCCCTGCCATGCAAGAGTTTTTGTCTTGGATAAGATAGGTTTCAGTCCTATGAAAACTACTATGGAGGTAAAGAGAGTTTACTTGAAGACCGAGCATGGTTATACTTTCCATGCAAAATTATACAACGCAGACACCTACACCTATTTTGAATGCAAAACTTGGCAAGCACTATGCAAGACTTATGCATTTGAGCCTGATATGGTTATCACCTTTGATATTCCTCCGGAAGATGATATTGAAGGTAATATCGACATCTGGGTCGATGTGTAGACGCCTCAAGTTATACCATAATGTGAGTTTCTCAACCATATTTATGTCTTCGATATTGTTTATTCAAAAATAGTTGACAACTAATTTCTATTGACAGCTTATTTCCATTCAAGCAAACATGTCCAGCGCTTGGTAGACAGGACCTACTACTGTCCCGAGGCTGAACTAAACTACGAGGAGATAAGTCATTATGTTTCATGGCTTGAGGATCTTCATACTGTCAAGACAAATTATTTTCTAGACTTAAAAATCTTAGTAATCAAAACGTGCGACCAATAGTATTCGTACTGAACTACGGTCACATCTATTTAGGAAAGATGGTAAGATTTTTACTATTTGTCCTTAGTGTATCTTTTGCATACATTATTTTTCAAGCTAAACTTCATTGCTAAGTATGTTACTATACGATGTTCTTCAACAGGGACACCCGATGAATGTTGTGCCTCATTGGATCGAGACTAAAGGTCGCATGAGAATTGTTAGCTTATGGCCAAGACATCCTACAATGCACTATAGTGCATTCAGGATTTCTAATAGCGAGGAATGCTTAATAGTGAAAGACTAGAGCAAAATTGTGAACGATCGCAGAGAAGTACTAGGGGGCAACAATCAGAAGCGCATCCCACGATTAGGAGACAGGTTCATCTGCATGCTCTAACTTGATGAAGGAGGAGTGCTACACATGTTTTACCTGAGAGAGAGCAGCAGGAGTGATTAGCTAGCTAGAAATGAGTTATGATGATCAAATAGCTAGTGTTGGTGGTAATTACTATGATTATTATTATTATCTAGTGTTGGTGGTGATTAGATATAGCTACCGCAGCTAGTGTTGGTGGTGATTAGCTAGCTAGAATGAGTTTGAAGGTGATGATGTGTGCTACACTATGACTATGATGATTAAATTGCTACTGTTGGTGGTAATGACTATGATGATGATTTAAATAGCTTGTGTTGGCAGATTAGATTCAAGTGGAGGCAACATGTGGTGCACATCGGAAGTACTACTAGTCCAAACTAGATCAAGTTTGGATTAGTAGTATACTTTTGACATGCACCACATGTTGCCTCCACTTGAACCTAATCCACCTTCATTTGACACACTGTTATGGACATATTGATATAACAACCTCATAATTGGTATTATACCAAAATTTGTATAATGGCGTATAAATACACTAAAAATGAAAAAATGAAAAAAATAATGCTAGTAGCGATGGACAAGAAACATGGTACTGCTAGTTAGATTAGCAGTAGCGCCGGGGTAAACACGTGTTGCGGCTATAGGTCTTAGCAGTAGCGTGTGCCGCACACGCTACTGCTAAGTAATAGCTGTAGCGCCTTACTAGTAGCGCGGTTCCCCATGCTACTAATAGGCATGAAACCCACGCTACTACTAGGATTTTCCCTAGTAGTGAGTGTTGCTAGTTGCAGGTGCCTTGCAGGTTGTTCCATGTTGGAGCATGGATATGTTGGGATATCACAATATCTCTTATTTAATTAATGCATCTATATACTTGGTAAAGGGTGGAAGGCTAGGCCTTTTTCTTGGTGTTTTGTTCCACTCTTGCCGCCTTAGTTTCCGTCATACCGGTGTTATGTTCCTTGATTTTGCGCCCTAATATGATGAGGGTTTATGGGCCCTCTTGATAGTTTGCTTTGAATAAAACTCCTCCAGCAAGGCCCAGCCTTGGTTTTACCATTTGCCTAATCACAACTAAAACTTGCATAGGGACTTTCCGGACCCCATGGACTTAATCAACCCCCGGGCCAGTGCTCCACATGAGTGTTGGTCCAAACTAGAGCACTGTGTGGGGCCGCCCCTTGGCAACTTGGGGCATTTGGTATACACTTGTACACGTAGCTCATCCGGTGTACCCTGAGAACAAGATCTCGCTACTCCTACCAGGCTAGGTCGGTGCATCAGGAGGTCTTGCTGGACTAGTTTTACCATTGTCGAAATATCTTGTGCATCGGGATACCGAGTCTGATCGGAGGGTCCCGCGATGGAGGATTGTCTCCACGGATTGTGAGCTTGTCATGGGCTAAGTTGGGATAGCCCTGCAGGGTTTAAACTTTCGAGAGCCGTGCCCGTGGTTATGTGGTAGATGGGAATTTGCTAATATCCGGTTGTAGAGAACTTGACACTTGGCTTAATTAAGAGACACCAACCGTGTGTGTAACCATGATGGTCTCTTTACGATGAGGTTCAGGAAGTGAACACGGTGGGGTTATGTATGAACGTAAGTAGTTCAGGATCACTTCTTGATCACTTCTAGTTTACGATAGTTGCATAGTTTTTCATCTTACTCTTGTACTCATATGTTAGCCACCATATTTGCATAGCGCTTGCTGCAGCTCCACCTCACAACCTTAACCTACCCATAAGCTTAAATAGTATTGATCTCATGGGTTTTGAGATTGCTGAGTTCTCATGACTCACAGATACTACCAAAACAGTTGCAGGTGTCGATGATACCGATGCAGGTGATGCTACCGAACTCAAGTGGGAGTTCGACGAGCACCTTGGTCATTATTATGTTTCATTTCCTGATGATTAGTAGTGGAGCCCAGTTGGGACAATCGGGGATCTAGCATTTGGGGTTATCTTCTTTTCATTTGGATTTGTCCGTAGACTGCCAGCCATATATGCATATAGTATAGCTGTTTCATTCCATTACTCTCTATGTGTTACTTTGCCAGCATATTCCATGTGCTGACCCGTTTTCGGGCTGCAACGTTAATGTTGCAGACTTTTCAGACGACGATTGAGGTGCGTTTAGGTCGTGGCCCTATACTCAGTGATGCCGCTGGAGTTGATGGACCCATTTATCTTCCAAGTCTTCCGCTGTTATCTTTAAAATATGGCCTTAAGCCATATTTATTGTAATAAGTTCTTTTTGAGCCATCGATGTAATAAGTGTGTGATTGCAACTCTGCTATAAAACCTCGATGTACTGTGTGGTGTCAGCATTACTGATCCAGGGATGACACCGTAGCACAGTAGACGTGATCCATTTGGGTCAGGTCGCTACAACGGACTATGTGTGTATTTTGGATGATGTATGATTTATTTAAGTATTGTGTGACGTGGCGATTGTAAGCCAACTCTATTTATCCCTGTCTTGTTCATTACATGGGATTGTGTGAAGATGACCCTTCTAGCGACAAAACCACAATGCGGTTATGCCTCTAAGTCGTGCCTCGACACGTGGGAGATATAGCCGTATCGTGGGCGTTACATCCCAGCAGAAGGACATAGTCGTGGAGCCATCAAAACTAGGTTAGCTTGAAGGGGTTAAACGGGACAAAGGACATAGAGAGTTTACCCAGATTCGGCCCCTCTCAACAAGGTAAAAGCCTACTCCTACTTTATGTTGTACTGCTAGGGTTTCGATTACCAGGGAGCGAATACGCTTGACCTAGCTCTCGATTGTTTTTACTTGCCCCTAACTCGCCGTCGGGTCGTCCCATTATATACACAGGTTGACGCCCGTCGGCTCACAGAGTCCCGGCCGGCTCATACACAACGTGTCCGGCACGGTAACTAACTAAACTTGCCTTATAATACAAGTCATTCATATGGTGGTTCATCCTCTTGGGCCTTAAGTCGCCTCTGGGTCTTGGGTTGTCAATGGGCTTGCTATGACCCGCCACCTTTATTGATAAGTCGTCGGTGGTATAACCCGGCCCCTCCTAGGCGGTTCATACCCAGTAGTTATATCCCCAACAGTGTTGTTCTAGGACAAAGAGTTGCTAAGAATTTATATGTTATACACTATGCTAGCAAAACTCTAGATAGTGCCCAAAGAAATTATGCTACTACTGAAAAGGAATTTTTAGCAGTTGTGTTTGCTTGTGACAAATTCAGATCCTACATTGTTGATTCTAAAGTAATTGTTCACAGCGATCATGCTGCTATCAAATACCTTATGGAAAAGAAAGATGTAAAACCTGGAATCATAGGTGGATTCTTTTGCTACAAGAATTTGACTTGCATATTACTGATAGGAAGGGAGTTGAGATTCTCGTAGCATAATTTTTCTAGGTTAGAAAGTATTCTTGATGACCCACTACCTATTGATGATAGCTTTCCCCATGAACAACTAGATGTCATAAATGCTTCTCACAATACTCCTTGGTATGCATACTTTGCTAATTATATTGTTGCTAAATTAATAACACCTAGTTTTACATACCAACAAAAGAAAAAAATTCTCCTTTGATTTAAGAAATTACTTTTGGGATGACCCACATCTTTATAAAGGAGTAGATGGTATTATTAGACGTTGTATACCTAAGCATGATCAGTAACAAATCCTATGGAAGTGTCGCTCCAAGGCTTATGAGGACACCATGTGGGAGACAGAATTGCACACAAGGTATTACAATCTGGTGTTTATTGGCCTACTCTTTTCAAGGATGCTCGTAAGTTTGTCTTGTCTTGTGAGTGTCAAAGAATTAGAAATATTGGTAAACGTCAGGAAATGCCTATGAATTATTCACTTGTTATTGTACCATTTGATGTTTGGGGATTTGATTATATGGGACCTTTTCCTTCCTCTGATGGGTATAAACATATTTTGGTTGCTATTGATTATGTCACTAAGTGGGTAGAAGCTATTCCAACTAGTAGTGCTGATCATAACACTTCATTAAAATGTTTAAAGAAGTCATTTTCCCAAGGTTTGGAGTCCCTTTAATGACTGATGGTGCTTCACATTTCATTCATGGTGCTTTCTGTAAATTGCTTGCTAAATATGATGTCAACCATAGAATTGCATCCCCTTATCACCCTCAATCTAGTGGTCAAGTTGAGTTCAGCAATAGATAAATAAAGTTAATTTCGCAAAACACCGTCAATAGGTCACGAAAGAATTGGTCCAAGAAACTTGATGATGCATTATGGGCTTATAGAACTACTTATAAAAATCCTATGGGTATGTCTCCATACAAAATGGTTTATGGAAAAGCATGTAATTTGCCTCTTGAGTTAGAACATAAGGCATATTGGGCCATTAAAGAACTCAGTTATAATTTCAAACTTGCCAATGAAAAGAGGTTTTTTGATATTAGCACATTAGGTGAATGGATAACACAAGCCTATGGAAATGCCAAATTATTTGAAGAAAAAGTTAATAGTTGGCAGGACAAAAGAATCCAAAATGGGAATTCAAAATGGGGGGATACATTCTATTGTCAAATTCTTGTTTTAGGTTTTTTGCAGGAAAACTTCTCTCTAAGTGGGAAGGACCATATATCATTGAATAAGTTTATTTTTTTGGAACTATCAAGATTAATGATGCCAAAGGCACTAATCCGAAGGTGGTCAATGGACAAAGAATTAAGCATTATATCTCAGGTATGCCTATTAATGTTGAAACTAGCATTATTCAAACTGTGACACTAGAGGAATACATAAAAGAGACCTTCCAAAACACTCCATAACCCTGAAAAGGAAGAGGTACGTGATATGGTAAGTAAACTGACTCCAATAATTCCATAAAAAAATTTCTATGAGTTTTGGAATATTACAAAAAATAAAAAAAATAAGAAACACCCGAGAAGGCCACCCAAGTGCCCACTGGTAGGGGTGTCGGATACGAATGCAGATTGGATGCTACTTGAATACGAATGCGGATGGTATTATTTTGAAATTAGGCACGGATACGATATCCTACAACTGTAGCAACATACTATTATGAAAAAATAACCTTGGGTGGCTACACGTACATGCACATGATGTAGATAAGAACATATAATAAATTCCGATGGTATATAATGGCTGAACGATAGACTGGTATGATGACAATATTATGTTCCATGCTGATAAGTACTCACAGGAAAGTCATTCTAATGATATAAAATACTAACACAAAATAAATAAAATGTCTAGAGGAAGCAACAATTTGTTTCCGGTAACACAAATAGATAGATAGATAGTCAGTAGCCATGATAGAAAATTTAAAGTGACACATCCATAAGAGAATGAATGGCATGAATATTTCTCCGGCATGCATCAAACTATCTTCAAAGCATTGTGATCATCCATAGCGCTAGAAGCACCTACAACACAAAAAGTAGTACAAGATCAATATAAAATATGTGAGCCTTCTATAATTTATAAGAAGAATAATATTCACCTCGTTCATGTATACCATCATCTTCATTGTTCTCGTCTTGCTAACCTTCTCCAAAAATATCAATAATAGCTAAATCATGTATTATTGAAGCTACATCACATTTATTATCTAGAATAAATAAAAAGTAAATTATTAGTGCTTCAAAATTAGTAAAACACATTTTTTTTTACTTGTGTACCTTTTCTGGAGGCTCTTATCCAATCTTTGCTACATATCAAAGCCTCAACAACTTGAGGGTCCAAACGACTATGATACTTGTCAACCAATCATGCTGCTGCACTAAAAGCAGATTCAGATGCAACTCTTGACACAGGAATAGCCAAAACATCTCTTGCAACCATAGCAAGGATAGGATACTATGAACCATGGGTCTTCCACCAAGACAGAATGTCAAAATATTCACCTTCAGTCCACCTTACCTAGGGTGCGCTACAATAGTTCTCCAAGTCGGACTTATCTTGGTCTACTTCACTTATATCATTTAGAAAAGCACTTGGCTTTTTCTTTTTCGGCTCGGTATTTACATTCATGTGGAGGCGAGAAGCTTCGGATGAAGGTCCTCCTGTGCCAATTGTAGGATTATAAAGAGAAGCATACGAATCATATAACTATTGAACAATTTCTCTAAATGCAACTATCTCTTCAACCCTGGAGTTGTCTGACAATTCTTTGTAGTAAAACTCAACCACTTTCATATTGTATCAAGGATCTAACATGCATGAAACTGCTAGAGCAACATTACTCATCTCCCAGTACTTGTCAAAATTTTCCTTCATAGCTTTTGCCATGGCAACAATGAAGCTATTATTCTTGCCCTTGGCATTCATCCACTCAATGAGCTGAATGTTAATATCAGAGAATTCAACAAAGAGCAGGTTAGCAGTTAGGTAGTAAGATCCAGACAGAAGCTTAGTAACATTATAAAATATCTTCAAGCATGTGCAAACCAAATTTGCCTTATCCCAATCATCTTTACTAGGAGCACATTCACGATCCTTAATTGGTTGCAAAATAGCAAGCCTTTGGAAAACCTATTTATAGTGTATGGCAGCCACTAGCATTAAGTAGTTTGAGTTCCATCTAGTAGACATGTCTTGAGGAAGACCTTTTTGTGCATAATGCCATATTGGTAGCATGCTTCATTAATATCTCTAGTTGTTGAGGTGAGCTCTTGACAATAAGAACTGATGCACGAACATTATCTATAATAGATGCAATCATGCTCACACCATTGCTAGTAACAAGGTTAATTATATGAGCAGCACAACGCACATGAAAGAACTTGCCATGACATAAAAGAAAATCATGATTTTTAAGGGTAGAGATGATGGTGTCAAAACAAACATCATTTGAAGCAACATTCTCCAAGGTCAAAGCAAACAACTTATTCCCAATATTCCATCCAGCCATTTCCCCCATGTATGCAGTACTTAGATTTGTTCTTGTATGCCTTCCTTGAAGATGCATGAACTTAATGATATTCTTTTAAATTTTCCAATCAGTATCAATGAAATGACAAAGTGACACATAGATAAACCTTATGTTGATTAGAAGTCCATAAATCCATTGTGCAGCTAAACCGACAGGTCAAAGAGGATAAATTATCAAAAATCTTGGGCTTCTCTTTACAAAAAATGTCCATTATCCTTGACCTAGTAGTCTTGCGGCACTTTATAGGAAATGAGGGGCACAATGATCTGATGAAGTCATTTGCGTATTCATGCTCACAGAAGTTGAACGGATATTCATGCATGATAATTCCAATATGGTACTTCTCAACACTCGCATCCTCGTCGTACTTCCATGTGTTTAAATTAACATCTCCTCCTAATGTGGTCGGATTAAGTTGTGCCTGATTCTTGCTCACTTCATGTTTTGCTTTAAAATGATTCCAGAAATGTGATGTACCATGCTTACTGCCAGCTTCAATAACTTTTTTACAGATCTTGCACTTAGTTGTAACATTCTTGACAACCTTTTCATCCACCTTTTCCTCTATTATAACCTTGTCAACCTCAAAACTGCATCAAAACTTTTGAGGTTTTGTTCTTTCCCTTGGCTTCGGCCTTGAGATTTTTCTTTGTTGCAACTTTCTCAACTGTGGCAGAAGTAGTGCCACTTCTACTACGTACCATCCTGATCGACACCACTGCTTCCATTTGGTCCACTTGAAGTTTCAACTGGAGATGCTCCTACAATCTACACGAACATAAATTCAACCTACAGGGTTATAGACTGAAATCAACATTTTACAAAAAAATGAATATTATCTGTGTATTTTGGAGGTTCTTTGAAGATTTAGCAACCATGGCCGATCTGCTTAAGCTGATTTATGAAGAACTGAAAGATAGGTTGAAATAGAATAAATCACAGATAGCTTTCGATCAATGAACTAGAGTACTGGACTATCAAGTACTGACGATTCATACTTCCATTAGATCAAGCTGAGATAGTGTAGAGCAGCGACTAACTTACTTTGGGCAGAGCAAACGAGCGGGGGGCACCTACATGGAGAAGGCTGAGCACAAGTCGTGTGGAGGGTAGGGCCACTGGTGTGAAGACATCTCCGCTCATATGTGTCCACCTCTCTTGAACAAGGCGACATGTAGACATACACGTATAGTTCCCCTTTGGTCCATCCTAGTCTAGGGCATTGTTTAAGGAAAAAGGCGTAAATTCAGCGATGATTGTACTTGGTTTATTATGCCTAATTTCTAGAACGGTGAGTAGTTGCCTACTTGGGCTAATCAATGGGCTATGAATAAGGGGACATCCTTGGACGTGGACACGTGGCAACATGGAAAGGCTAGGTACATGATACGTCTCCAACGTATCTATAATTTTTTATTGTTCCATGCTATTATATTACCTATTTTGGATGTTTTATATGCATTAATATGTTATTTTATATGATTTTTGGGACTAACCTATTAACCTAGAGCCCGGTGCAAGTTTCTGTTTTTCCTTGTTTTAGAGTTCCGTAGAAAAGGAATACCAAACGGAGTCCAAACAGAATAAAACTATCGCGATGATTTTTCTTGGACCAGAAGACATCCAGAGGACTTGGAGTGCAAGTCAGAGAAGCCACGAGCAGCCACAAGGTTAGAGGGCGCGCCCCCCACCCTTGTGGGCCCCTCGTGACTCCACCGACCTATTTATTCCTCCTATATATTCACAAATACCCCAAAACCTACCATGGAAGCCACGAAACCACTTCTCCACCACCGCAACCTTTTTTACCCATGGGATCCCATCTAGGGGGCTTTTACAGCTTCCTACCGGAGGGGGATTCAATCACGGAGGGCTTCTACATCAACACCATTGCCTCTCCAATGAAGCGTGAGTAGTTTACCACAGACCTACGGGTCCATAGCTAGTATCTAGATGGCTTCTTCTCTCTCTTTGATTCTCAATACAAAGTTCTCCTCGATGTTCTTGGAGATCTATTCGATGTAATACCTTTTTGCGGTGTGTTTGTCGAGATCCGATGAATGTGGATTTATGATCAACTTATCTATGAATATTATTTGAATCTCCTTTGCATTCTTATATGCATGATTTGATATCTTTGCAAGTCTCTTCGAACTATCGATTTGATTTGGCCAACTATATTGGTTTTTCTTGCAATGGGAGAAGTGCTTAGCTTTGTGTTCAATCTTGTGGTCCTCGATCCTAGTGATAGAAGGGGAACCAACACGTATTGTATTGTTGCCATCAAGGATAACAAGATGGGGTTTTCATCATATTGCTTAAGTTAATCCTGCTACATCATGTCATCTTAATTAATGCATTACTCTGTTCTTATGAACTTAATACTCTAGATGCAGGCAGTAGTCTGTAACAGCCTGGATTTTGGCCCTTCTCTTTTTCTTTTGATTTATTTGTTTTTGCTCTGTTTTTTTCTTTTTGGAGTGGTTCTGTGGCCTTGCCACCTGGGAAATCATCTTCATTTCCTCTCCCAAGTGACTCATGATCCTAAAAACCTTGTCAAGATCATGTCACTTCACTCCATGACCAAACCCAAATTTCTTTTTCTCAGGAATATTCCTTTTTTCTATTAAAGGAATAAACCCTATCCGCCCGAGGTTGTGAAGCAACCTATATTTCTTCCCATCCAAAAATCCCCAAATAATTCTTATAAATTGTTTGTGTCATATCTTCCTCAAATATGGTAAAATATTTCATTGGCCATATTTCTCATTATGCTCCATAAATTCATTTCCTATTCTGTCCTAAATGGCACATGGTGAAGCAAGTGATATTTATCTCTGCCCATTTGAACCCAAACTTTTTGGACACCTTTTCCTGTCCAAATAATTGACCTGTGCCAAAATTCAACTTTATTTGCCTAGCCAAAATTCATCAATGATTTTTCAAAGTTCCTGTCTGAGGGAAGCCTTTGTGAAGTAAGTGCTAGCTAGGGCTATCCAAATGAGTTGAAATTTTGCACACTCCTTCATGAACTCATATTAGCACACTCCTCCAAATTTCAGCCCCATCCAATCATTTATGTGAGCACAGGTCCAAACTTTGATTCTGGCAATATTTTCCGGTTGTGAAGCAAGTGCATTTTAGGTTGCTTTAAAAATCCTGATAAATTATCAGATGGATCTCCTACCCAAATAACTTCTCTCCAAAAAATTGGCACCATTTCACCTAGCCAATATTTCTCTAGAATTATTGCAAGATTATGGTTAGGGAGAATAGTTGTGAAGGAAGTACCATTTTGGTGAACCCAATAGGTATGAAATTTTTACAGCATCTTACTATGATCAAATCATTAGCCTTGCCAAATTTCAGCTCAAGTTCATGCTCCATGTGAGTGCATCATCCAAATCCCTAATTCTGACCATTGTAGTGGTTTCTACAGAAACCCTCATCTAAACTCCTCCTCTTAGTCTCATTTTTGGTGATCAACATCACCTTAGTGTGTGATCATCACTGGACAAACTATTTACTGCGTTACCAAGCTGGTGTCCCCACTACACAGCACAAGCACTTGGCTGCTGGCTTGCTTTAGGGCCATCTACAAATCTCTTCTTTGCCCCTGGACCCAATTCTTTCTTCCTTTTGACTAAGGACATGATGGTCTATCTACTGGACATGGTTGGCACGACTAGAACGCGCCATTTGCACCAGTGCCCGTGGTGATCACGTTGGCGTCACACATAGTGCAAGCTCTGGCTCGGTCCAGCCACTGTGCTCGTCTCCTCCCTCCTCGTCTTGACCTCAAACATTGTCCAGGAGCTCGCCCGTGCTCGATTGCATCTCCCTGCATCGCTACTTCGTCATCGTTTGCCATCAATGCGCCGCTAGAGCCGCGCCCGTGTCGCGTCCAGCCTCTGCCCGCCATTAAAGCTAGGTCGGGAGCTCGTCCGTGAGCTCTAGATCCCTCCTCCGCGCCTATATAAGGACCCCCGAACCCCTCCGCACCTCACCAGCCTCTCCCCGAGCCTCCTCGACCACCAGATTGCTCCAATCTCGCCGTTGGTCACTGTCATCCTCCATTGCCGCCTCGGCCTCAGCTTGGGCCCGGCCACCACTAACCTCCCCTCGTCTCCCGACCACCTCCACTAGACCCCCCCCCTCGTCCCACTGAGCCGCCCCAACCCCTCACCCCTCGTCGGAGCGCCCCTGGTCACGCATCCTCAAGGCCAGCGCCGCCGCCCGAAGCTCTCTGTAGCCTCCCGTCTCTGCGTCCTCCACTCCTCCCCGGTGGCTGCCGTTCCTCTGAACGGGTGCGGAGCAGCCCTGCGGTCCCGCCGATTCCCTCGGCCAGGCCGGGGATCGCCGGAGCTAGCCGGCCCCTTGGTCGCTTCCTCCCCTGCTCCTCTGTTCACGCTAGGAACAGGGCCAGTGGGAGGAAGAAGACATCGCCCGTGCCCCCTCCCCCCTGCGCTTGGACCCCACGTGCCAGCCGCACACCCTCAGGCTTAGGTACGTTAAAGTGGAGACGTATTCCTGATAATACCTTTTCCTCTCGGGAAAGCGTACTTTCATTCTACTTCAGCCTGGAATACGTTTTCTCATTTCTGAAAACGCATTCCTCTGAAAGCTGTTTTCTATTTTCAGCTGCCAGGGACTTGTTGGTGATGAAAATATTCACAGATTGGTCCCTGATCTTCTACACCTCATAACTCCGCAACCGTAACTCTGTTTGAGGCAATGTTGGAGATATCGCTTATCGGTAACTTATCGATCGACCCATGATAAGGGGTAAATCGGTTAATTTAACGGCATATCGGCTGATTTATCGCCATATCGGTTGATTTATCAGCCGGTTTATCTTATCGGTCAGACAACGGTAAGCGATAAATCGGCTGATTTATCAGAATATCGGAAGATATCTTGAATAGTGGTTTGAGGTGATTCCATAGCCTACTTCTTCGTTTCGTCGATCCTGATTTGTTGGTATCATTTTCACTATGGTTTGCCACTGTGAAAATGACCATTTTTCCCATGCCGTTAACCAGCCCCCTTGGGAGAGTAACTTTTCCGGTGATTCTTTCCGCGAGCTTCTCGCACGTCTTCCTGGTGATTTCTTCCACCCTAGGCAAGCCACAACCACCGTTTGCATGATAGCCATGTAGTAGCATTGGTTTTCAACTTGAATCTTTAATAACTGTACGATTGTTTTGCTACTATTGTCGTTATGTCGGTTATGCTTGTGGATTGGTGATTGTCGTCATGCTATCTTTCTTGCACTTTGTTATCACGGTCTACCTGCTAGTATTACTTTCATATTTCCATGCTTGATAGTAGTACATGTTGGGTTGGTCATGTTCTTTGGTGCATGACTAATGTTGGTTACCGAGTACTATTAATATGCATTGTTCCTTTGCTGCTAGTTTGGTAAGTGTTTAATAGGCAATATGATTGATGTGTTATTACATGGTATTTATTGTTGATGTTCATGTTATGCTATGAGTAGTGTGTACTTGTGATAGGCTCAGTTGGATATGATTCATTGTTGATATGGTGGATAGTTATGTTGCACATGTGCTTATGTTGTTATCATGCTCATGCATTGTAATTGCATCATGTTATTTTATCATGGCTCGGCCTATTGCATTCAAGTTTAACCTGATTAAATTGAACTTGAACAACTGTTGGCTGAGTCATGGTGCCACCATATCGAACTGACCAGTGCAACCAGGCTTACCTTTATGGGAAGGTCCTAACTGGGTCTATTCTCATGCGTCTCGCCGGTGCCTCCAATGAGGGAAGGTTATGGGCGCACGCTACCCTGATCAGGTAGGCGGACATAAGCCTTGTGTGCCCGTTATTGATGTTATGGATCCGGGTCCCCGTTTGGGACCGTTTATGTTTGGCCACGACGGTGGTCGTTGGTGTCTTTGGTAGACACGGGGCCACCAAGGCCTAGCCCAGTGTGGGAGTGAGTCGGAGTGGCCGGGAGAGTGTCATGGCAGTAGGACGGTTTTGTCGGAATGCCGTTGGTCCACCCGAATGGGAGTGCGAGGCCATGGGTTCCGTGGTGTGGGTACAGTGTACTAACCTCTGCAGAGTGTATATTAAACCTATCGATAGCCACGCCCGCGGATAAGGGCCCAGTTCGTGTCGGTCACACTATGAGTCAACAGTAATAATAATAATGTGCTTAATAACAACCACGGTTCGATGATGATAAGTTGGTTGTGATCGCCGGAATGATCATTGTTTGGTTATGAGGTAGCCCGTTGAACCAAGAGTGGTTCCGTTCGTGATCATGAGATGATCCCGTGGTATCGAGGATACCAAGTTGTTGGATATTCGTGATGTTGTGCGAGAATCATGGGTAAAGATCAAGCTCCTTGTGGTCATTTAATGATTACTACGGTATTGTTTATACCAAGCTTGATTTGATCCTGAGATGATCATGTGATGTCCGAGGTTGGTAAGTGCTGCATGTGATGGTTATGAGATAACCCGAGCAGAATAAATGGTGCATATAGTGTCATCATGTTGCATGCTAGTATCGTCAGATTCATATGTTCATGCCATGCTCATGTTGTTCTAGTTGTACCATGTTCATGTTGTTCATGCCATGCTCATGTTGTTCTAGCTGTACCATGTTCATGTTGTTCATGCCATGTTATCCTGATGATCTCATGATAATTCCCACTTAACCTGTAATTGCCATGATGTTGTTTGTCTTGAATGCTTCTAGTTATTGTGAGCTTGCAAGTACATTTCAATGTACTGACCTGGTGTGTCATGCCAGTTTGCAGGTCATGCCGGATTTGATTGCTTGCTTGTCGTGGTTTCTGTTTGTGCGAGCTAGGATAAGTGTTCCAGCCAGAGTCCCTGCGGAGTGGAGTTCACCACTGTCGTTGTTGTTCCGCTGCTAGAGTTCTTCCGCTGCATCATGTTGTTCTTTTGCTTGCATAGAGCAACTAACGATGGCGTAGTGTCGTTGTGCCGATGTTATTCCTTGTAATATCGGAGACCTTGTATTCATATTCGTGTAATAATAGAAAACTGGTTTGTTCTATGCTAAGCAGTGTCGTATTCCAGAAGACTTGTCCTCGATCTCTGGGCTGGAATACGGGGCGTTCCGGTTTCTCTGAGCCGGGGTGCCGCAGAGTCGGTCAATGTGTGGAGTAATAGTAGTAGATGCAGAATCGTTTCGGTCTACTTGACACGTACGTGATCCCTATATTCATGATCATTGCCTTAGATATCGTCATAACTTTGCGCTTTTCTATCAATTGCTCGGTAGTAATTTGTTCATCCACCGTAATATTTTGTATCTTGAGAGAAGCCTCTAGTGAAACCTATAGCCCACGGGTCTATTTTCCATCATATAAGTTTCCGATCAGCAATTTTAGTTTCCTATTTACTTTCTTTGCAATCTTTTAGTTTCCGTTACATAAACCAAAAATATTAGTTTACCATTTATCCATCTATATCAGATCTCACTTTGCAAATAACCGTGAAGGGATTAACAACCCCTTTGTCGCGTTGAGTGCAAGTTGGTGTTTGTTTGTGCACATATTTGGTAGCTTGTTGTGTTGTTTCCTACTAGATTGATACCTTGGTTCTCAAAAGCTAAGGGAAATACTTACTCTACTTTGCTGCATCACCCTTTCCTCTGAAAGGGAAAAACCAACGCAAGCTCAAGAGGTAGCAGGAAGAATTTTTGGCGCCGTTGCCAGGGAGATCTACACCAAGCCAAGACATACCAAGTACCCATCATAAACTCTCATCCCTCGCATTACATTATTTGCCATTCGCCTCTCGTTTTCCTCTCCCCCACTTCTAACATGATTTTTGAAAAGATTCGCCTTTTCTTCGCCCATCTTCCGTTCGTCTTCTTTGCTTGCTTTTTGTGTGCTCGTGTGTTTAAACGCCCGATTAGCTTTCATGGCTATTCCTCCCATTATCGTGAGCACTCATGATTATGAAGTTCTCAATTTCAAACAAAGGGAAGGAGAAAATTTGAAAGATGCTTTGTATAGAATTTGCAATGCTCAAAATAGATCTACTCGAAAGCAATCTACTATTGTTCTTCTTCGCAATTTTTATGTAGGTGTTACACCTTCGAATAGATATGTTCTAGATACCATTACCGGGGGAAATTTCTTGGGGAGACATACTTTTGATTCTTATAATGCCATGATAGATTTGTTAGGTCTCCTGTCTCTTTTGGTTAATGGTACTGCTTTCACTTTGGACCTTGTGATGCAAAGACTTGATATTATTGAGAACAAGATTGCTACCATTGAATTGATTGAAAATTTAGATAAAAAGATTCATAATCATATTACTCAATACGGATCTAGGGTACGAGTCACTCTAAAGAATCTTAGGGAGAAAGAACCCATAGTTAATGAAAAGATAGATCAAAATTCTACTAGAATTAGCAAACTAGAAAATATTATTACCAACTTGGGTTCCACTTTTTTCCTCCGTTAAAACTACTCAAAACCTTCCTCCTACAAAGATTGCTAAATTTACTTATGTTCCTAAGAATAAGGGTGAATCTTCCATTAAAGGTAATGAAGATCTCAAATCAATTAGTATTCACCCCAATTTTCTCAACATTATTAAGGAACCTATTGTCATGAATGAATTTCTTGATTTCTTGCCTAGGTGTTTGATCATTTATAAAACCAAAGAATCCCCTAAGAATCATAAGTGTGTAATTGAAGATTTGCATATCAAAGATGACAACACTTAGATATATTCATGTTTTATGCCTAGCTAAGGGCGTTAAACAATAGTGCATGTTGGGAGGTAACCCAATTTTATTTTTGTTCTTGCTTTTTAGGTCCTGTTTTGCAATAAATAATTCATCTAGCCTCTGGTTAGATGTGGTTTTATGTTTTAATTAGTGTTTGTGCCAAGTAATACCTTTGGGATAGCTTACGATGATAGTTGATTTGATCCAGCTGAAAAACAGAAACTTTTGGGCCCAGGAGATTAGTTTCACTTTTAAAAGAAGTGCGCTAAAATACTGATTCTTGCGGCAGAGGATTCATAAACAAATTTCCTAGGACTTCCTAATGTTTCAGGAATTTTGGAGTTACAGAAGTATTCAAAATCTCCAGATTGCTACAGACTCATCTGTTTTTGACATATTCTGTTTTTCGCGTGTTGTTTGCTTATTTTGATGCATCTATGGCTAGTATCGAGGGGTATGAACCATGGAAAAGTTGGAATACAGTAGATATTACACCAACTTAAATAAAGAATGAGCTCACCATATTAGAATTAGAGATATGATGTAATCTCAACTGGTTATCTTCTCCATCTCCCGTAACAACTCCAAACTCCATCTTCTTGTAACAACCTGAATCCTAGCGATCGGGTATGACTTGTAAGCCATGACAAGGGCTCTTCTAGCTCTCGATCAATATAACCCCACACGGCTCTCTACGGAGAGTAGGAACGCTTCCATCTAATCTGGTATACAGAGCCATCCTCTTCCCATCGATCTAGCTAGCAGCCTCCTTCCTCGACTACCCTCGCCACCTTCCCCGACTACCCTCGACATGTCGTCCTCATCCACCGTCTCCCTCAACCTTTTGGTGCTCTCCCATCTAAGAAGCTCACCCAGACCAACTTCATCTTATGGAAGACACATGTCATGTCGGGTCTGCGAGGAGCGCAGGTCACCGGCCTCCTGGATGGATCAGATGCAGCACCACCGAAGACGGTCCAGCAGCAGCAGGCGGACAAAACTACCGCCGCGGAACCCAATCCTCTGTATGCATAATGGATATCGAAGGACCAGCAAGTCTTAAGCCACCTCCTGAATTTTCTGTCAATGGAGATCCTCACCCAAGTTGCGAGCAAGGAGACAACATTTGAGCTTTGGACTGCCATCACCACCTTGTTCGCCTCGCAATCCCAATCACGCATCACCAACCTGCAGATTTCCATCACCAACACAAAGAAAGGTTCCATCTCCAGGAGCGCTTACATCTCCAGGATGAAGAACCCGGGGGATAAGCTCGCAGCGGCAGGTCGTCCCGTCTCGGATCTAGAGATGGTGGACTACATTCTTGCCGGCCTCGACAGAGACTATGATCCTGTTGTGGCAGCCATCAGTGTAGTAAAAAATCAAATCTTAGTAGACAATCTGTTTGCTCAGATTGCAGCTTTTGATCAGCGTGTGGAGATGCTCGACGACGGTCTTGATGCAGGCTTCAAGACCTCAGCAAATCTAGCCTACAGGGGGCGTGGGCGCGGCAACAGCAAAGGCCGCGGGCGCAGCAATAGTAGGGGCCGCGGCCGAGGTAGGCGCCCCTCCCCAACTCCATCTGGTGGAAACGGCAGCGGCAGAGGTGGCCGTGGTCGCCCACAGCAACAACGCCAGCAACAAGCTTCAGACTACCCAGAGTGTCAAATCTGTTACAAGCATCATCCCGGAGGTGCTCGTGATTGTTGGCATCGGTATGATGATGAAGATGAACATGAGGAGAAGGGGGCCAACATGGTCGCCGACTCCTATAGCGTCGACATGAACTGGTATGCGGACACTGGCACCACAAATCACATCATGGGGGAGGTCGACAAGCTGACGATCAGAGACAAGTATCGTGTACATGACCAAGTGCATAGCAGGGGTTCTGGTATGAAAATCACTCATGTTGGTAGTTCAATTGTCAAAACCCCCATGAAAAACTTGCATCTTAAAAGAGTTTTGCCCACAACATCAGAGAACCTCCTTTATGTTCATAGATTTACCCTTGATAATCCTGTTCCCGTCGAATTCTATCCATATTTCTTTTTGGTAAAGGACTTGGACACAAGGAGAATCCTTCTTAGGGGCAAATGCTTGGGAGGTCTCTACCCGCTCATATCTTAATCAACACCATAAAATGAACAGGCTTTCGTTGCTGTCAAGCCTTCATCATCAAAGTGGCATAGTAGACTAGGTCATCCTTCGTCAGTTATTGTTAAATTTGTTCTTAGCAAGAATAAGCTTCCATACTCTCATGAGTCCAATATTGAGTCTATTTGTGGTCCATGTCAACAAGCTAAAAGTCATCAGTTGCCATATCCCATATCTACCAGTATTTCCACTGCACCATTGCAACTTGTGTTTTCATATGTGTGGGGGCCATCCCCCACCTCCGTTGGTAGGCACTCATATTATGTTAGTTTCATTGACGACTCTAGCAAGTTTACATGGATCTACCTCCTCAAGAAATGTTTTGAAGTATTTCAAGTCTTCAACAACTTCCAAAATTTTGTTGAGCGCAAACTAAATACTAAAATCATCGCCATGCAAACCGACTGGGGAGGTGAATACAGAAAACTAAATTCCTTTTTTCAAGAACTTGGCATTTCACATCATGTTGCATGTCCTCATGCACATCAACAGAATGGCTCCGGCGAAAGGAAGCATCGCCATGTTGTTGAAGTAGGGCTAGCTCTACTAGCAAATTCATCCATGCCACTAAAATTCTGGGATGAAGCCTTCTTAACTGCCACATATCTCATCAACTTGCTACCCAGCAAGGTCATAAATTTTGAAACCCCCATCACATGCCTCTTTGGCTTCTCTCCTGACTATAAGTCACTACGTGTATTTGGTTGTGCTTGTTGGCCCAACCTTCCCCCGTATAATACACGCAATCTTGCATTCCACTCAAAGAAATGTGTGTTTCTTGGGTATAGTCCCATTCACAAAGGAGTCAAATGTCTAGATGTCTCTACTGGCCAGGTCTACATCTCTCGTGATGTAGTATTTGACGAATCAGTATTTCCCTTTGAATCACTTCATTGTGATGCCCGGATAATTAGGCTATAGTAATCACATGTTAATGATGCCAAGTCATCAAAGTTACTGTCGTTAATCTCGCGTTAGTTCAGAACCGATCCAAATTCAAATTTGAAAGAAAGGCAAACAACAAAACTTTTGAAACATTAAAACCAAAATGTTCGGTTTGTGGCAAATAATCCTTACCAAATATTTGTGAAGGAACCACACTTTTATTATGTGTTTTAATGCACTAAAATGATTTAATATTAGCAAACCTGATTATTTAAATGCCTTTACAGATTGATAAAATATCCAACCAAATTAATTGGGGTCAAGACTTTTGTGGCGGTGGACTAAATTGAAATGTTAAAATTAGATGCAAAGTATATATTTTTACAGAACCTAAAATAATAGGAAACAAAAATAAAATAGAAAAGAAAAGAGGAAAATAAAGAAAATACAAAATAGAAAACAGAAAACAAAAATAAGAGCAAACTCCCCCGGGCCGTGGCCCAACTGGGCCAACACCCCCAGGCCCAGCCGGCCGGCCCACCCCGCTACCCCCCTCCTTATCCACTCCCTCCCCCAAACCCTAACCGACAGCCCCCCACCTCTCCTCTCGCCCCCACTCCCCCCCGATCCAATCGGGATCGGGCCCGAACCCATCGCCGCCTCCCCGACGCATCACCAGCGCCGCCCCGCCCGTCGGTCGCCGTCGTCCTCACCCCCTTCCCCCTTTCCTGGACCGGAAGGGCCCCCCCCTCCGTCGCCGCCGCGCCAACCCCCGCCGTCGCCGCCTGCCCTCGCTCAAGGGCCCGGCCCCGTGCCCCTGACGCCATTCCGGCGCAGCCCCGCCACCTCATCACCGTCGCTGGACCTCGCCGTACGCCACCATCACCGCACGAAGGCCTCGCCGTCGCCGGACCTCCCCACCGGACCTCCTCATCTCCTCCCCGTCGGACTGCCTCCCCGCCACCGTTGCCGAACCGTCCCCGTCCTCCTCCCCGCCGGACCACATCGAGCCTCGCCGCCACCTCTGCTCGCCAACGCCGGTGAGGGCCGCACCCTCCTCGTCTCCTCTCTACCCCGTGTGCCACGACCTCGTCCGACGCTCGACGTTGCCACCTGACCCACGCGCCGGATGCACCCAGTGCATGCGCCCGCGCCCGCCGGCGGTGCTCTGTCCGCTGCTGTTGCGGCCCGCGCGCTGCCTGCGCCCCACCTCGGCGCCTCGCCCCGCGGCCATCTCCGCCTTCCCCTCGCCGCGCCGGGGGTGCGCCTTCGCCACCGCACACGCGCCCCGCGCCTCTGCACGCGGCCGCTCGCCCCGTTCCCCCTTCCCCCCCGCACGCCGCCCTACGCGGCCGCCATCGGCCGAGGCCATGGCCTCGACGACCCTGCTGGGCGAGCGCCCGTGCCCCCGCCCGATAACCCGTCGCTCGCGCCCTGTTTGGCCTCTAGGCCAATGACAAACAGGGCCCACGCCCCTGAGGACAAAAAGAAAACGAAATAAAAATAAATATATAATTAATTAATTAATTAATTAATAATTAAAATAATTAATGAATTTATTAAGTTAATTAATCTTGTTTAATTAATCTAATTAAGTAGATAGTTTAATTAAACCCTAGTTAGACTAATCAGTCAATGACGAATGGGACCCACAAGTCAGGTTGACCAGGTCAACCACTGACGTCATGATGACGTCAGCAAACACTATTCTGGATAATGTTGATTTAATTAATTAAATAAATTCCTAAAATGATTTAAATCTTTTAGAAAATCATATCTTTTAATCCGTAATTCGGATGAAAATATTTTATACATGAAAGTTGCTCAGAACGACGAGACGAATTCGGATACGCAGCCCGTTCGTCCGCCACGCGTCCCTAGCATAGTGAACCTGCAACATTTCACCTCCGGTTCATCTGTCCGAAAACGCGGAACCCCGGGGATACTTTCCCGGATGTTTCCCCCCTTCGCCGATATCACCTATCCCCGGGTTAGGTCACCCCTAGCAACGTATTGCCACGTCTTGCTTTGTGTTACATTTGATTGCTCTGTTATTTATTTTGTTCCCCCTCCGTTACTTCTTTCCGGTAGACTACGAGACTGACGCTGCTACTGGTACCCCGATCGACTACGGTGTTGACGACCACTCTCTCTTGCCAGAGCAACCAGGCAAGCCCCCCCTTTGATCACCAGATATCGCCTACTCTTCTCTATACTGCTTGCATTAGAGTAGTGTAGCATGTTACTGCTTTCCGTTAATCCTATACTGCTGCATAGCCTGTCCTTGCTACTACTGTTGTTACCTTTACCTGCTATCCTACTGCTTAGTATAGGATGCTAGTGTTCCATCAGTGGCCCTACACTCTTGTCCGTCTGCCATGCTATACTACTGGGCCGTGATCACTCGGGAGGTGATCACGGGTATATACTATATACTTTCTACAGGATACATGTGGTGACTAAAGACGGGTCGGCTTGTGGAGCACCCGCGAGTGATTCACGGATTGGGGGCTGAAAGGACCTTTGTCCCAACGGCCCTCTGTGTGGATCTTTGAGGCGGAGCGACAGGGCAGGTTCCGACCACCTAGGAGAGAGGTGGGCCTGGCCCTGGTCGGCGTTCGCGGATACTTAACACGCTTAACGAGATCTGGGTATTTGATCTGAGTCTGGCCATTTGGTCTATACGCACTAACCATCTACGCGGGAGTAGTTATGGGTATCCCGGCGTCGTGGTATCAGCCGAAGCCTTCTTGACGTCAGCGACGGAGCGGCGCGCGCTGGATTGGACTGGAACGCCACTAGGCTAGGTCTGCTTCCGGCCGCGTTCGCAACGTGCAGGTGTGCTAAGGGCGATGGGCCCAGACCCCTGTGCGCTTAGGTTTAGACCGGCGTGCTGACCTCTCTGTTGGTCTAGGTGGGGCTGCGACGTGTTGATCTTCCGAGGCCGGGCATGACCCAGAAAAGTGTGTCCGGCCAAATGGGATCGAGTGTTGGGGTATGTGGTGCACCCCTGCAGGGAAGTTAATCTATTCGAATAGCCGTGATCTTCGGTAACAGGACGACTTGGAGTTGTACCTTGACCTTATGACAACTAGAACCGGATACTTAATAAAACACACCCTTCCAAGTGCCAGATACAACCGGTGATCGCTCTCTCACAGGGCGACGAGGGGAGGATCATCGGTTAGGATTATGCTATGCGATGCTACTTGGAGGACTTCAGTCTACTCTCTTCTACATGCTGCAAGACGGAGGCTGCCAGAAGCGTAGTCTTCGAAAGGACTAGCTATCCCCCCTTATTCCGGCTTTCTGCAGTTCAGTCCACATATGATACCCTTATTCCATTTGATACCAATGCATACATATGTAGTATAGTTCCTTGCTTGCGAGTACTTTGGATGAGTACTCACGGTTGCTTTCTCCCTCTTTTCCCCCTATCCCTTCTACCTGGTTGATCGCAACCAGATGTTGGAGCCCAGGAGCCAGACGCCACCGTCGACGACGACTCCTACTACACCGGAGGTGCCTACTACTACGTGATGCCCGCTGACGACGACCAGGAGTAGTTAGGAGGATCCCAGGCAGGAGGCCTGCGCCTCTTTTGATCCGTATCCCAGTTTGTGCTAGCCTTCTTAAGGCAACCTTGTTTAACTTATGTCTGTACTCAGATATTGTTGCTTCCGCTGACTCGTCTATGATCGAGCTCTTGTATTCGAGCCCTCGAGGCCCCTGGCTTGTAATATGATGCTTGTATGACTTATTTTATTTGTAGAGTTGTGTTATGATATCTTTCCGTGAGACCCTGATCTTGATCGTACACGTTTGCGTGTATGATTAGTGTACGATTAAATCGGGGGCGTCACAAGTTGGTATCAGAGCCGACTGCCTGTAGGAACCCCCCTTCCACACTCCTTGGCTGAAGTCGAGTCTAGACGTTGCAAAAACTTTTGCTAACATGGCTGTGTGTCTTACGGGCACACGTCGCCATTGGGTGGTAGTAGGATCTTTTACTCCTCGACCTTTACTCTGGGACTCTGACCTCTCCTCTACTTGGGTTAAATGAAGTTTACTAAATCTAACATTAGGATCTCGTTATCACTTTCACCCGGAGAGCCCCTTATTACTAATGATCGTCCGCTGCACCAGAAGACCCTGAAGATACTCTCCGCTGTTAACCCGAGAACTTGTGTTCATCGCGTTTGCAATTCACCTTCCACCGCAAACCCTTATGGATAACTACTCGCATTTGTTATTCTTACATTCATCCCCAGTGGTCTTGTTATTACAAGATACCCTGAAAAACTCGTCGTTGTTTCGATAATCCCTTGAGCTTACTGCCTTGCTGTTCTTTGTCACTTGAATACCCCTACGGTTAATTCTCGCACTTATCGAGTATCCGCTCATCCCCAGTTGTTCATGTGTTCACAAAAGTCTTCAAAATAATATTCGATCTTCTGAAAATCCTCTGGAGCCTTTGGCTCTTGAAATTCTTGCTTGCTTGCATTATGGTTAATCCCATAAGTCTCGTAGTCTTAATAGTCTTAATGACATTCCTTGTCATTATCATTTTGAGTCTGTTGACTCAATATGTTTGCGAATACCCGCAAACATCATTGATCCTTATAAATTACCTTTCCGGCTGAGCTGCCATTCTTTTAACTGGAATTGGTTCTCGACCAATCCAATTGTCGTTGATTGTACCCTAAGGCTATTCAACTTATCCATCCCTAATCAGAGCATTGCTTCTGATCCCTTGATTTGGGAATCATAATTCCTTTGCATTTGACAATTGAGTTAGTCAGTTGTTTCTATAATTTGATCTCCTTGCACTCTTCTTCCTCTAGTTGAGTACCGATGCTCACGTCAAATCCCTTGTGGACCACCAGATCCTTTGTTGGATTTTATCTGACAACGCCCTTCATATTCAATAAACTTGTGAGCCTTTTCTCGGATACATAATGCCTTTGGTAAATTGTATCGTCTGCTTTCTCAACCATGCTCTGCCTTCGAGCTTGAGTTAATTACTTCTAAAGATTCTGGTATATGATTCTAAGATGCCCCGATGGGTTGAACCTATGCCTTCCTTAATATGTGTGAAGTCGAAAGTTTTCACGAGTCGTACTCTTCTGGTATTTTGCCAGATAAAATTTCGACGCTATAACTTCATCGAAAGCGAGAAGTGAATGAAAGGGTATGCATTGGAGAAGTGGGAGTCGACCTTGAACCTTGTGTTCATGCCCATGGACGCGATATATATCCTATCATGAAAGCTTCTTGTAACAATAATTATTTCCTTGATAACTAACATATGGTATCTGTGAATTGATCCCTTGCAACCGTGGTTCCGACCATGATTGTTCTTCTTTGATCTCATTTCTCGGACAAGTTAAAACAATTGTCTCCTATGGATCAATACACCAGTCCAATCTTTACTTTGATCTTGTGTCGAGTATTACCCCCCTGGTATCTCGAGATTATCATGGAACTGCATAACTTCTTATGAGTCCTTCATCAAGTGCTACCTTCCCACTGATTCCATTTTCCACGGGCTCTGAGTTAATGAACACTCAAAGACACCGATAACTGAACCGAGTCCGCACTACGGTTCAACAACTCTTCAGTAAGCTTCTATAAGTACGAGTTTGTACCCGATCACGCCATTCCTAGCCTGTTTGGCTATATCATTGTCGTGATGATTTTAACTGTGCTACCCGGTCCTTCTTCTCGGAGCACAATTTTCGACGATGAACTAACCTTACGTCGATCCTCATCGTCATATCATTTCGCCTTGAACAACCAGCTTGGTTTCGAGTTTGTGTCGTACCCTTGGTTCCAATAACCTTTCACTTCATCATTACTTGACTTGATGTCGTCGCCGATCGATTACATCTTCATGAACTCTCGCGATAAAGGAGTCGTGATCATCAACATTCTGAGCTCATCCAGGATATCAATTGAATTCATGATGAGAAATACCATCCTTGCCCTCGATGAATTGTATTATCATCGACCACTTTATTGCCTTCCCACCAACACAAGCTTGTTCATGTTTGGTGTTATACCTTGAGTTCCTTGCTATCCAGCAATTGTTCTTCTTTACCTTGGAGTATTACCATCCTTTATGTCAAGAATGTTCTAAGATTTGTTCCACCTCTTGAGAATTCTTGACATAGAAATACTTCTCACCATCGTCATTCTTTCTTGGTCCCCGTGTTAATTCCAACAAGTGAACGGTGTTGTTTGGATTCTTTCCTTCTAGCAACCCTATTTTTTGAAGTTAATGGTCGAAAGTTCATTCTTAGGCTATTGATTATTGAATCACCATTCTGACATTGGTCGTGCAACCCAACCCATATTTCGGGCGCACCTTTCAACCAATGTTTAATTGTGTATGTTGTCCTCGAGCATACTTCCTTATATCATTTGATCTGACAAATGTTATCTCCTTGTTCACTTAATTGTGGGAATCTCGGTGAATTGCCGTTGAGTTCACCAGACACCTCCTTGTCCTCTCCTTGGGTTAATGATGGGCTCTTGTTAACGGAAATCACTTCATAGTTCATTTCCCCGAGAATCTTACAATGTCATCTCGTCAATTTGCGTTGCACCTTTTCTTCTCAGGTATCCTAAGTCTGAGGTATCCTGACACCAATCGGATCTGAATCTCGGTCAGATATGATGATTGGGACAACTTTCCAAGAGTTATGATGTTGATCCTTTGATGACTCGGTAACATGATGTCATGCCTAGCACGCCCCCCCCCGGCTGGAGGACCTATCATTATAGATTCCTTTTCAGCAAGGTTATCCATTCATCCATGAGGAAATTGTAAGACTTATTCTACAAGTTATTCCTGATGGATCCTTCGTTTTTCCAAAGTCTGATCTTCACCTGAAGACCATGCCAATGCTATCTCGAAGCATGCCAATGGTACTCCGATTTGCAACAGGAACATTTGAAGCACGATGCTAGATTTTATTTATCATTTATCCTAACACCGTTGTATGGGTAATATCATGAGATTCCTTCCCCCCTTACCTAAATGGTTTTCTACTTTATATCCTGTCATGGATATCTTGCTCTGCTTGTCCTTGGGAAGGATATACCCTTGAAATATTTGTTTAAACATATTTTCCTTTCCATTGTTCTGTTTAATCTGATGATCATATTTTCCTTCCATTGGTTTGTTTAAACCTTTTCTATGATCTATATGATATAAGCAGTAATAATCCACTGCTTGTGCAAACACCTCGATGTACAACTCTGTCAGTAAGACCCTGTTTCTAGTGTTGATGACATTTCGGTAGCCACCGACGGACGGGAACTTTGCCTATTGGTCCGCCTCGTTCAACAAGCAGGAAAATGGTTCTCTTCGTCCCTCGCCCTTGGTATCGATGTTGTTGCCGACATATCTGACAGGCTACCCTTTGACACACCTTACTATCATGACCGTGCAAAATGTCGCCCCCCTTCCTACTTTCAACCACATGGTGGGCCCATAACCCACAGTTCCACAGGATCGAAACCTGACTCTCCGGCACCCCCTCTTCCCAAGGTTGTTCCTCGCGTGTGGCCTTGTATGTAATTCACGGGCCACCGTCCCAAGTGATCTATTTTGGTAACAGACGCAATACTCAATCTCATTGCTCTGGACCCCTTTCGCATGTTGTTTCAGACATCGAACAATGGCCTAACCGTTTGAAACTTCTCATGGTACCTTCTTACTTTACGCTCGATATTTTCTTAAGTTCAATTCGAGGGTTACTTCCTACCCCATTCCCTGAGTTATGTACCAGATAGTCAACCTGGTAAGGCCCGCCCTTCCCGAGTCATACCCCTTATCCCTTCCGTAAGTACGATGAGGATCCCCAAGTAAGGACGACAACTTCATCATGATGACCCGAAGCCGAGAACTGAAGACATCAATGTAATGGATCGACCTCTTCGAGAAGAGCAACCAAAGACGAGAAGATTCGTTAGGATTTCGTAACCAGACCTTTCCCCCTAGTCCCCCTCTTAAATCTCGGGACGAGATTTCTTGTAGTGGAGGAGAATTGTGACGCCCGGATAATTAGGCTATAGTAATCACATGTTAATGATGCCAATTCATCAAGGTTACTGTCGTTAATCTCGCGTTAGTTCAGAACCGATCCAAATTCAAATTTGAAAGAAAGGCAAACAACAAAACTTTTGAAACATTAAAACCAAAATGTTCGGTTTGTGGCAAATAATCCTTACCAAATATTTGTGAAGGAACCACACTTTTATTATGTGTTTTAATGCACTAAAATGATTTAATATTAGCAAACCTGATTATTTAAATGCCTTTACAGATTGATAAAATATCCAACCAAATTAATTGGGGTCTAGACTTTTGTGGCGGTGGACTAAATTGAAATGTTAAAATTAGATGCAAAGTATATATTTTTACAGAACCTAAAATAATAGGAAACAAAAATAAAACAGAAAAGAAAAGAGGAAAATAAAGAAAATACAAAATAGAAAACAGAAAACAAAAATAAGAGCAAACTCCCCCGGGCCGTGGCCCAACTGGGCCAACACCCCCAGGCCCAGCCGGCCGGCCCACCCCGCTACCCCCCTCCTTATCCACTCCCTCCCCCAAACCCTAACCGACAGCCCCCCACCTCTCCTCTCGCCCCCACTCCCCCCCGATCCAATCGGGATCGGGCCCGAACCCATCGCCGCCTCCCCGACGCATCACCAGCGCCGCCCCGCCCGTCGGTCGCCGTCGTCCTCACCCCCTCCCCCTTTCCTGGACCGGAAGGGCCCCCCCCTCCGTCGCCGCCGCGCCAACCCCCGCCGTCGCCGCCTGCCCTCGCTCAAGGGCCCGGCCCCGTGCCCCTGACGCCATTCCGGCGCAGCCCCGCCACCTCATCACCGTCGCTGGACCTCGCCGTACGCCACCATCACCGCACGAAGGCCTCGCCGTCGCCGGACCTCCCCACCGGACCTCCTCATCTCCTCCCCGTCGGACTGCCTCCCCGCCACCGTTGCCGAACCGTCCCCGTCCTCCTCCCCGCCGGACCACATCGAGCCTCGCCGCCACCTCTGCTCGCCAACGCCGGTGAGGGCCGCACCCTCCTCGTCTCCTCTCTACCCCGTGTGCCACGACCTCGTCCGACGCTCGACGTTGCCACCTGACCCACGCGCCGGATGCACCCAGTGCATGCGCCCGCGCCCGCCGGCGGTGCTCTGTCCGCTGCTGTTGCGGCCCGCGCGCTGCCTGCGCCCCACCTCGGCGCCTCGCCCCGCGGCCATCTCCGCCTTCCCCTCGCCGCGCCGGGGGTGCGCCTTCGCCACCGCACACGCGCCCCGCGCCTCTGCACGCGGCCGCTCGCCCCGTTCCCCCTTCCCCCCCGCACGCCGCCCTACGCGGCCGCCATCGGCCGAGGCCATGGCCTCGACGACCCTGCTGGGCGAGCGCCCGTGCCCCCGCCCGATAACCCGTCGCTCGCGCCCTGTTTGGCCTCTAGGCCAATGACAAACAGGGCCCACGCCCCTGAGGACAAAAAGAAAACGAAATAAAAATAAATATATAATTAATTAATTAATTAATTAATAATTAAAATAATTAATGAATTTATTAAGTTAATTAATCTTGTTTAATTAATCTAATTAAGTAGATAGTTTAATTAAACCCTAGTTAGACTAATCAGTCAATGACGAATGGGACCCACAAGTCAGGTTGACCAGGTCAACCACTGACGTCATGATGACGTCAGCAAACACTATTCTGGATAATGTTGATTTAATTAATTAAATAAATCCTAAAAATGATTTAAATCTTTAGAAAATCATATCTTTTAATCCGTAATTCGGATGAAAATATTTTATACATGAAAGTTGCTCAGAACGACGAGACGAATTCGGATACGCAGCCCGTTCGTCCGCCACGCGTCCCTAGCATAGTGAACCTGCAACATTTCACCTCCAGTTCATCTGTCCGAAAACGCGGAACCCCGGGGATACTTTCCCGGATGTTTCCCCCCTTCGCCGATATCACCTATCCCTGCGTTCGGTCACCCCTAGCAACGTATTGCCGCGTCTTGCTTTGTGTTACATTTGATTGCTCTGTTATTTATTTTGTTCCCCCTCCGTTACTTCTTTCCGGTAGACTACGAGACCGACGCTGCTGCTGCCCAGTACGACTACGGAGTTGACGACCCCTCTCTCTTGCCAGAACAACCAGGCAAGCCCCCCCTTTGATCACCAGATATCGCCTACTCTTCTCTATACTGCTTGCATTAGCGTAGTGTAGCATGTTACTGCTTACAGTTAATCCTATACTGCTGCATAGCCTGTCCTTGCTACTACTGTTGTTACCTTTACCTGCTATCCTACTGCTTAGTATAGGATGCTAGTGTTCCATCAGTGGCCCTACACTCTTGTCCGTCTGCCATGCTATACTACTGGGCCGTGATCACTAGGGAGGTGATCACGGGTATATTACTACATACTTTCTACAGGATACATATGGTGACTAAAGACGGGTCGGCTTGAGGAGCACCCGCGAGTGATTCACGGATTGGGGGCTGAAAGGACCTTTGTCCCAACGGCCCTCTGTGTGGATCTTTGAGGCGGAGCGACAGGGCAGGTTCCGACCACCTAGGAGAGAGGTGGGCCTGGCCCTGGTCGGCGTTCGCGGATACTTAACACGCTTAACGAGATCTGGGTATTTGATCTGAGTCTGGCCATTTGGTCTATACGCACTAACCATCTACGCGGGAGTAGTTATGGGTATCCTGGCGTCGTGGTATCAGCCGAAGCCTTCTTGACGTCAGCGACGGAGCGGCGCGCGCTGGATTGGACTGGAACGCCACTAGGCTAGGTCTGCTTCCGGCCGCCCACGCAACGTGCAGGTGTGCTAAGGGCGATGGGCCCAGACCCCTGGGCGCTTAGGTTTAGACCGGCGTGCTGACCTCTCTGTTGGTCTAGGTGGGGCTGCGACGTGTTGATCTTCCGAGGCCAGGCATGACCCAGGAAAGTGTGTCCGGCCAAATGGGATCGAGCGTGTTGGGGTATGTGGTGCACCCCTGCAGGGAAGTTAATCTATTCGAATAGCCGTGATCTTCGGTAACAGGACGACTTGGAGTTGTACCTTGACCTTATGACAACTAGAACTGGATACTTAATAAAACACACCCTTCCAAGTGCCAGATACAACCAGTGGTCGCTCTCTCACAGGGCGACGAGGGGAGGATCATCGGTTAGGATTATGCTATGCGATGCTACTTGGAGGACTTCAGTCTACTCTCTTCTACATGCTGCAAGACGGAGGCTGCCAGAAGCGTAGTCTTCGAAAGGACTAGCTATCCCCCCTTATTCCGGCTTTCTGCAGTTCAGTCCACATATGAAACCCTTATTCCATTTGATACCAATGCATACATATGTAGTATAGTTCCTTGCTTGCGAGTACTTTGGATGAGTACTCACGGTTGCTTTCTCCCTCTTTTCCCCCTATCCCTTCTACCTGGTTGACGCAACCAGATGTTGGAGCCCAGGAGCCAGACGCCACCGTCGACGACGACTCCTACTACACCGGAGGTGCCTACTACTACGTGATGCCCGCTGACGACGACCAGGAGTAGTTAGGAGGATCCCAGGCAGGAGGCCTGCGCCTCTTTCGATCGATCCGTATCCCAGTTTGTGCTAGCCTTCTTAAGGCAACCTTGTTTAACTTATGTCTGTACTCAGATATTGTTGCTTCCGCTGACTCGTCTATGATCGAGCTCTTGTATTCGAGCCCTCGAGGCCCCTGGCTTGTAATATGATGCTTGTATGACTTATTTTATTTGTAGAGTTGTGTTGTGATATCTTTCCGTGAGACCCTGATCTTGATCGTACACGTTTGCGTGTATGATTAGTGTACGATTAAATCGGGGGCGTCACATTCATCCCAATGTGGAGCACTTCTCAAATAAGAAATCCTTCTTCTTCCACCACATCTCCAAAACTCTGATCATGGGGGCGACAATTGTACTAATCCAACTGATGATCCTACTAGTAGGACTGCGTCTCCATGTGTGCAGGGTCATGCAGCAGGAAATAGAGAAGAAATTGGTGGACAAAATGATCAGATTTTTGCAGAAAACGAGCTCATATTTCATGCACCAGAAGAAGACAAAGCCAGCACGGAGCACGAGGCGGGTCTAGAGTCACCTGGAACTCCTGTTCGCCTGACCGCCTCAGATCAGGGGTGCAGATACGCGCCGAATCTTGTGCCTAGTGGATTCATCCCGCCGCGCCAATCAGCAGACGCCACATCGCCGAATGCGGACGAGCTGCACTCCGCATCGCGTCCCACGCGCGGGCAGACGACAGCGATGGGAGATTTTGTGGGGTCCGCATCGGGATCCCCGTCACATGCGCGTGCGCCAACGACCAGCGGTGGATCCTCTGCGGCCATTTACTCTAGTGGATCAGACACACCTCACGCCACACAGTCTAGTTCGGGATCTGCTATGGAAAGGGAATCTGAGAATTCTTTGGGATCCTTTGTGCCGAAGCCTTCTGCGCCATCTCCTGTAGCACGACCAGCACGCACACATCAAAGCCAGCCTCAACAAGTTACAACTTCACGTGTCATGACACGATCGCAAAAAGGTATATGAAACCCAAAGGTCAGAACTGATGATACTGTTCCATATGGTATGCTGTGTATTGCAGGAGAACCAACTAAAGTGGAAGATGCACTTGGAGATCCCAAATGGAAAAATGCAATGGATGAAGAATATTCAGCACTTATGAGGAACAAGACTTGGCATCTTGTACCAGAGAAAACAAGTAAAAATATCATTAGCTGTAAGTGGGTTCACAGAATCAAAAGAAAGGCAGATAGCTCCATGGACAGGTATAAAGATCATTTGGTTGCAAAAGGTTTCAAACAACGCTATGGTCTAGACTATGAGGATACTTTCAGTCCTGTTGTCAACAGTATTAGACTTGTGTTAGCCATTTCTGTGTCCAGGGGATGGAGCTTGAGACAGCTGGGCGTTAAGAATGTGTTTTTGCATGGTATTCTGGAAGAGGAGGTTTACATAATACAACCACCTGGGTATGTAAATAAGCGGGCACCTCATCATGTGTGCAAGCTTGATAAGGCACTTTATGGCTTGAAGCAAGCACCAAGGGCATGGTACTCAAGGTTAAGCTATCAGTTAAAGTGTTTAGGCTTTGCTGCATCTAAGGCTGACACTTCATTGTTCATCTACAACAAGGCAAACATAACTATATTTCTATTAGTATATGTTGATGATATCATAGTTGCAAGCTCCTCACAAAGTGCTACTAATGCTCTTCTGCATGATTTAAGCTCAGAGTTTGCTTTGAAGGATCTTGGTGATCTACACTTCTTCTTGGGCATTGAAGTAAAGAAGATTCAAGATGGCATAACACTAAACCAGGAAAAATATGTCGCTGAGCTTCTAGCTCGTATGGGGATGAAAGACTATAAGCCTTCACCTACACCATTATCCTCTTCAGAAAAACTTTCAGCTTTTGAAGGTGAACTGCTTAAGGAAGAAGAAATCAAAAGATACAGAAGTGTAGTAGGAGCTCTATAGTACTTAACACTAACAAGTCATTATGTTTCATGGCTTGAGGATCTTCGTACTGTCAAGACAAATTATTTTCTGGACTTAAAAATCTTAGTAATCAAAACGTGCGACCAATAGTATTCGTACTGAACTACAGTCACATCTATTTAGGAAAGATGGTAAGATTTTTACAATTTGTCCTTAGTGTATCTTTTGCATACATTATTTTTCAAGCTAAACTTCATTGCTAAGTATGTTACTATACGATGTTCTTCAACAGGGACTCCCGATGAATGTTGTGCCTCATTGGATCGAGACTAAAGGTCGCATGCGAATTGTTAGCTTATGGCCAAGACATCCTACAATGCACTTTAGTGCATTCAGGATTTCTAATAGCGAGGAATGCTTAATAGTGAAAGACTGGAGAAAAATTGTGAACGATCGCAGAGAAGTACTAGGGGGCAACAATTAGAAGCGCAGCCCATGATTAGGAGACAGGTTCATCTGCATGCTCCAACTTGATGAAGTAGGAGTGCTACACATGTTTTATGCTATTTTACCTCAGAGAGAGCAGCAAGAGTGATTAGCTAACTAGAAATGAGTTATGATGATTAAATAGCTAGTGTTGGTGGTAATGACTATGATGATTATTATTAGCTAGTGTTGGTGGTGATTAGATATAGCTACCGCAGCTAGTGTTGGTGGTGATTAGCTAGCTAGAATGAGTTTGAAGATGATGACGTGTGCTACACTATGACTATGATGATTAAATTGCTACTGTTGGTGGTAATGACTATGATGATGATTAAATAGCTTGTGTTGGCAGATTAGATTCAAGTGGAGGCAACATGTGGTGCACATCGGAAGTACTACTAGTCCAAACTAGATCAAGTTTGGATTAGTAATATACTTTTGACATGCACCACATGTTGCCTCCGCTTGAACCTAATCCACCTTCATTTGACACACTGTTATGGAAATATTGATATAACAACCTCATAATTGGTATTATACCAAAATTTGTATAATGGCGTATAAATACACTAAAAATGAAAAAAATAATGCTAGTAGCGATGGATAAGAAACACGGTACTGCTAGTTAGATTAGCAGTAGCGCCGGGGTAAACAGGCGTTGCGGCTATATGTCTTAGCAGTAGCGTGTGCCGCACGCGCTACTGCTAAGTAATAGCTGTAGCGCCTTACTAGTAGCGCGGTTCCCCATGCTACTAATAGGCATGAAACCCACACTACTACTAGGATTTTCCCTAGTAGTGAGTGTTGCTAGTTGCAGGTGCCTTGCAGGTTGTTCCATGTTGGAGCATGGATATGTTGGGATATCACAATATCTCTTATTTAATTAATGCATCTATATACTTGGTAAAGGGTGGAAGGCTAGGCCTTTTGCTTGGTGTTTTTTTCCACTCTTGCCGCCTTAGTTTCCGTCATACCGGTGTTATGTTCCTTGATTTTGTGTCCCTAATACGATGAGGGTTTATGGGCCCTCTTGATAGTTTGCTTTGAATAAAACTCCTCCAGCAGGCCCAGCCTTGGTTTTACCATTTGCCTAATCACAACTAAAACTTGCATAGGGACTTTCCAGACCCCATGGACTTAATCAACCCCCGGGCCAGTGCTCCACATGAGTGTTGGTCCAAACTAGAGCATTATGCGGGGCCGCCCCTTGGCAACTTGGGGCATTTGGTATACACCTGTACACGTAGCATCCTTGACATCCTTATGCCACAGAACAGCCAGAAGTAACGGACAACGACACTACAATATTTTTCTTGATGAAATATCAGCAGTACAATAAAATGTAAGGGGTACGAATGTACGGTAGATAGACAGAGGTGTACAGTTCAAAAACTTAGAATGTAGCATGTGGTGCTTAGTGACAACAAATAACCACTTCAATTAGGCTTGGGTACAATTCAGTGACTTGTTAGACAAACACAATTACACAACAATTCCTGCTTCCATCTCATCCTCGGGGACCACTATTTATCCTTGGAGCAGCCCAAACTCATTTTGCAATTTCAAGAAACAAGATCGAGCAAGCAAGATATAGCATCACTAGATTATGGAACGTTTGTAACTCTCACTATTTTCTTCTAATAAAAGCACATGATGAATCTTACAACTAGTCATTTATTTGATAGCACATATATTTTACTTAAGATTGGTGAAGCAAGGATATCACAGAACTGCAAAGAATCAGGCTACAACATATATATAAAGATTGGCTAGTAACACACCTTGAGCTATACATAAGCACTGGCTACAGCTCCAGAGACAACAAATTAAGTTGCGCACCCAAAAAATGATAACCACACAAAGGGTATTCTACACTTGCTTTTCAGTCATGCCAATGAGCACGAATTGCTATTAGTCATCATAAAAAAACTGTTCTCCATGTTGATTATGCTTTGCATCAAGAAAATCACAATTTATTATGAGTGCATATGGTGGATTTCTGTGGTTCAGAGGTAATGTATTTGATTTGTGCAACACTATAAAGTAGCATGCACCCAACACCGAGCACATAAGTTAGAAACATACACCACTGGTCAAGGGAAGAAGTAGTGAACCAAAATCTCAATGTCCTATGCAAGCAATGACATACACAGACTAGAAAATTTCAGTAAAAGAAATCTCTCTTAGTCTGAGCACACACCAATTGCTCTTGAGATCGTGTCGGTGGGTGTAATTGATGGATTCAATGATACCATTCACACTCACACATATATAGTTGAAAACGAGAAGGGGCATGCTTTCTAAGAAAAGCAGATACCCGAACAAATACGTGTAATACTATCTCAATCGAGCTCAATCAAATATATCTCAGCTTTTCAGGAAAAAACAGGCACATGCTATCACCATGCAACCAAGTTAACAAATTCAGGAATTAAAACCCAAAAGTGTCAAGACATGTATAATTCTCAGGTATAGCTGCTCCTATAGCGAAGCAATCCTACTGCAAGGTTGTACCACTATTCATCAGAACAAAGCAAGCCATGTAACAACCTTTGAACTGGCAAATCTGAAGGCATTAAAAAAGGTTTGACTTTTTATGCATCAAATTTCAGAACTATGAGCTCATTGTACATCAAGAAAAATACTTCGGGACTCATTTTTATAGTTTTATTAATCTCATTGATAACATATATAACCATTTAAATAGGGAAATTACCTAGCAATTCACCCAAAGCATTGTAACATGGGTTGGAGAAAAAATAAGCTCACCGAGATGATTGGTAGGCTCACCGAGTAAAAGGATGGTTGAGTTCTTGAACAGAGCTCTTGCCAAAGCAATTCTCATGCACCAACCGCCACAAAAGTTCCCTAGTTTTCTTGACATGCATCTCCTTGTAAATTCCCAAGCCGAACAAAATATTAGCACCATGCTTTTCAACGGTGGATGCATCAATTGCTTCTAACCACTCATATATGCGCTCCAAAGCTGCACCACCTCCATCATCCTAAACATACCGGCAAGGATGTTTGTTAGAACATCTTCAGAAATTAGCCAGTTAGAGCTTACAACTACTAGTACAACACAATAGACACAACAAAGGGAACAAGTTCAACGATAAAGATAACAAAAACAAATTTGATTGATCAGAAGCATCCTTGAGCGGCATAAGTACATCCGACACATATTTTTAGTCACCCTAAAAGTTTCATATATATTGACTATCTATTGCAATTTCTTCAGCAATTCATATTAAGCTTCTGAGTTGTGACATATTACAATTCCAACTATGAACTTCAGTTAATACCATATAGTTTCGAGGAAAAAAGCAAAGGGCACACGTGTTCAATGCCCAAGGAAAAAAATTAGATGTGCTTAATACTAGACTTTTGTGATACAACTTATGGTGTTGTATCAGAGAAGCAACGCCAACTAAACCAGGTCCAAGATGGAATGCACAAACAAATAACAAGATAGATTTTTCTTCTTCTTAAAACACAAGTGTTGAGCTCATGGTTGGAGCTACGATATGGCTTTCCATGCACAACAATACAGGTGCCCCTGTACATTTTTTAGTATGTGAAAAATGCTGAAAATATAGCTTCTACAGGAATGGTTGGAAGCACATAAATATTTCTAAGGGCAGTTTCAGTTTGCTTGATCCATACAAAACCGTGCTTCTTATTTGGTACTACAGATAGGAAATAAGTGAACTCGGCAAAAAACCCTGGAATAGACGTGGTGTACATTGTGGAGATGTGTAGCAAGCGACGAAGAATACCATAGAGATGGAAACGACACGAATCAGGTGCACCTCAGAGCAGGATGGGCAACGAGGAGATGGGCGCGAGGTCTCGCCGCCGGCTAGAGCTGGATCCGTGGCCGCCAACCACTAACCTTGTGCATTTCCAAATCTGGCTGATGAGATTCAAAGAACCGAAAAGTCACAATAATTGATATGTTCACAGTTGAGATTAAATCAAGTTAAAGAGTGAAAAATGGTTTATTATGACAGGAGCATAACACATATCAGACATAACTACTAATTGACACTCTAAATCAGAGATTGTAGAAAAGCATCAGACTAAATACATGGTGCACCCAAGAAAAGCATCAGACTAAATACATATGTTCTCAGTTGAAACAAATATGTTTAAACTGGAGTGACTTGGCCTTCAAACAAGACAAAAACAGGGCATGCTTTCATTAACACTCTAAATCAGAGATTGTAGAAAAGCATCAAACTAAATACATGGTGCACCCAAGAAAGTTGTCCCATTTCCACAATGACAATTGGCCAATGCATCACATGATCTAAAATGGCTGACAATTATGTACATTCTAAAGTCGGTCACAGTAAAGCTTACTAAAGAACATGGTATTGGCCATTGGGTACTAAAGAAACACAAAGCACCAGATCCACTTTACTTGTAGCTTGGGTTAGACAAAAAACTCACCGAGATGATTGGTAGGCTCATCGAGCAAAAGGATGGTTGGGTTCCGGAACAGAGCTCTTGCCAAAGAAATTCTCATGCACCAACTACTAGAAATGCCCCTAGTTTTCTTGGCATACATCTTCTTGTTAAAGCCCAAGCCAAACAAAATCTCAACAACACACTTTTCAATGATGGATGCATATATTGCTTCTAACCGCTCATACACGCGCTCCAAAGCTGCACCACCGTCATCATCCTGAATATGCCAACACAGATATTTGTCAGGTAAATTTTGGAAATCAGCCAGTTAGAGCTTACAACTACTACAAGACAATAGACATGGCAAAAGGAACAAGTTCACCAGGCAAGATAATGATAGCAAATTTGATTGATCAGAAGCATACTTGAGCTACTGCAACTTAATTTCGGAATAGATCTAGACATCTTTGCCTTGTTGAATAAAGACACCACAACATATCCAGACATCATGCAATGGCCATGTGTATGGGCTATAGTATCTAGTACTATCTACATTGGTGATCAGTATAGTAGAATAACTAGGAATGTCTAGTGTTGGATGGCTTGGGTACGGACAAGAGTGTTGGACAATGGGCACACTTTCCAGACATGATTATTCCAATATAAACTATAAATCTTACTCCATATTTTATTTCCAAGAATAGTGCTAGCATATTGTCGAATAAGATTTCAAGGGGTGAGGTAATTCCAAGTCCCGATTCTCTCACATTATGTGCACGTGTTCATCATGCCATCCCTCCATGCCCATAGCTCCATTTTGTGCATATGATATTGTTGGGTTTCGTAGTAATTTCAAAAATCTACGCACACGCAAGATCATGTGATGCATAGCAACGAGAGGGAGAGTGTTGTCTGCGTTACCCACGCAGACCGACTGTGGAAGCGTTGAACTGCAAACGTAGAGGAAGTAGTGTACTCTTCCCGATCCGACCGATCAGCACCGAAACTACGACACCTCCGAGTTCGAGCACAACGTTCAGCTCGATGACGATCCCCGACTCCGATCCCAGCAAAGTGTCGGGAAGAGTCCGTCAGGCACGATGGCGTGGTGAACGATCTTGATGAACTACAGCAGCAGGGCTCGCCTAAACTCCGCTACACTATTATCGAGGATTATGGTGGCTGGGGCACCGCACACGGCTAAGGAATAGATCATGTGGATCAACTTGTTGTGTCTTTGTGGCTAGCCCTGCCCCTCTATTTATATGTTGAGCCCCGGGGTCGAAACTTGGAGCAAAAGCCTCCTCAAAGTCGGTTTTGCCCGAAAGGAAAGAGTCCCACTCGGACTCCAGGACCAAATGCCACAATCCTTGGTGTCTGGCCCAGGGCCAGACGCCAGGGTCTCCGGCGTTTGGCCCCCTGGCCTCCGCAAAACTCCTTTTGCACCGACCTAAAGCCTCATGGGCTTAACCCCTTGGCCTAACCATATCATCCAATATATGAATCTTTATGTCTCGACCATTTCGAGACTCCTCGTTCATTGTCCCGATCTCATCCGGACTCCGAACTCCTTCGTATCAAAACATGTAACTCATAATATAACTGGTCATCGTAACCTTATAAGCGTGCGGACCCTGGGTTCGAGAACAATGTAGACATGACCGAGACTCGTCTCCGGTCAATAACCAATAGCGGAACCTGGATGCTCATATTGGCTCCTACATATTCTACGGATATCTTTATCGGTCAGACCACATAAGAACATACGTTGTTCCCTTTGTCATCGGTATGTTTACTTGCCCGAGATTTGATCATCGGTATCTCAATACCTAGTTCAATCTCGTTACTAGCAAGTCTCTTTACTCGTTCCGTAATACATCATCCCGCAACTAACTCATTAGTTGCAATGCTTGCAAGGCTTAAGTGATGTGCATTACCGAGAGGGCTCGTTACCGGCAAGTCTCTTTACTCGTTCCGTAATACATCATCCCGCAACTAACTCATTTAGTTGCAATGCTTGCAAGGCTTAAGTGATGTGCATTACCGAGAGGGCCCAGAGATACCTCTCCGACAATCGGAGTAACAAATCCTAATCTCGAAATACGCCAACCCAACATCTCCCTTTGGAGACACCTGTAATGCTGTTTTATAATCACCCAGTTACGTTGTGACGTTTGGTAGTACCCAAAGTGTTCCTCCGGTAAACGGGAGTTGCATAATCTCATAGTCATAGGAACATGTATAAGTCATGAAGAAAGCAATAGCAACATACTAAACGATCGGGTGCTAAGCTAATGGAATGGGTCATGTCAATCAGATCATTCAACTAATGATGTGACCTCGTTAATCAAATAACAACACTTTGTTCATGGTTAGGAAACATAACCATCTTTGATTAACGAGCTAGTCAAGTAGAGGCATAATAGTGACACTCTGGTTGTCTATGTATTCACACATGTATTATGTTTCCGGTTAATACAATTCTAGCATGAATAATAAACATTCATCATGAAATAAGGAAATAAATAGTAACTTTATTATTGCCTCTAGGGCATATTTCCTTCAGTCTCCCACTTTCACTAGAGTCAATAATCTAGATCACATCACCATGTGATTAACATCGATAGTTCACATCATCATGTGATTAACACCCATAGTTCACATCGTCATGTGACCAACACCCAAAGGGTTTACTAGATACGGTAATCTAGTTCACATCGCTATGTGATTAACACCCAAAGAGTACTAAGGTGTGATCATGTTTTGCTTTTGAGAGAATCTTAGTCAACGGGCCTGCCAAATTCAGATCCGTATATATTTTGCAAAATTCTATGTCTACAATGCTCTGCACGGAGCTACTCTAGCTAATTGCTCCCACTTTCAATATGTATCCAGATTGAGACTTAGAATCATCTGGATCAGTGTCAAAAACTTGCATCGACGTAACCGTTTACGACGAACCCTTTTGTCACGTCCATAATCGAGAAACATATCTTTATTTTACTAAGGATAATTCTGAACGCTGTCCAATGATCTACTCCTAGATCACTATTGTACTCCCTTGCCAAATCAGTGCAGGGTATACAATAGATCTGGTATACAACATGACATACTTTATAGAACCTATGGCCAAGGCATAGGGAATGACTTTCATTCTCTTTCTATCTTCTGCCGTGGTCGGGCTTTGAGTCTTACTCAACTTCACACCTTGTAATACAGGCAAGAACTCTTTCTTTGACCGCTCCATTTTGAACTACTTCAAAATCTTGTCAAGGTATGTACTCATTGAAAAAACTTATCAAACGTCTTGATCTATCTCTATAGATCTTGAAGCTCAATATGTAAGCAGCTTCACCGAAGTCTTTCTTTGAAAAATTCCTTTCAAACACTCCTTTATGCTTTATAGAATAATTCTACATTATTTCCGATCAACAATATGTCAATCACATATACTTATCAGAAATGTTGTAGTGCTCCCACTCACTTTTCTCGTAAATACAGGCTTCACCGCAAGTCTGTATAAAACTATATGCTTTGATCAACTCATCAAAGCGTATATTCCAACTCCGAGATGCTTGCACCAGTCCATAGATGGATCGCTGGAGCTTGCACATTTTGTTAGCACCTTTCGGATTTGACAAAACCTTCTAGTTGCATCGTATACAGCTCTTCTTTATTAAATCCATTAAGGAATTCAGTTTTGTTTATCCATTTGCCAGATTTCATAAAATGCGGCAATTGCTAACATGATTCAGACAGACTTTAAGCATAGATACGAGTGAGAATCTCTCATCGTAGTCAACACCTTGAACTTGTCGAAAACCTTTTTGCGACAATTCTAGCTTTGTAGATAGTAACACTACTATCAGCGTCTGTCTTCCTCTTGAAGATCCATTTATTTTCTATGGCTTGCCGACCATCGGGCAAATCCATCAAAGTCCATACTTTGTTCTCATACATGGATCATATCTCAGATTTCATGGCCTCAAACCATTTTGCGGAATATGGGCTCATCATCGCTTCCTCATAGTTCGCACGTTCGTCATGGTCTAGTAACATGACTTCCAGAACAGGATTACCGTACCACTGTGGTGCGGATCTCACTCTGGTTTACCTATGAGATTCGGTAGTAACTTGATCTGAAGTTTCATGATCATCATCATTAGCTTCCTCACTAATTGGTGTAGGAGTCACAAGAACAAATTTCTGTGATGAACTACTTTCCAATAAAGGAGAAGGTACAATTACCTTATCAAGTTTTCTACTTTCCTCCCACTCACTTCTTTCAAGAGAAACTCCTTCTCCAGAAAGTTTCCAAATTTAGCAAAAAAATCTTGCCTTCGGATCTGTGATAGAAGGTGTACCCAACAGTAACTTTTGGGTATCCTATGAAGACACATTTCTCCGATTTGGGTTCGAGCTTATCAGGTTGAAGCTTTTTCACATAAGCATCGCAGCCCCAAACTTTCAGAAATGACAACTTTGGTTTCTTGCCAAACCACAGTTCATAAGGCGTCGTCTCAACGGATTTTGATGGTGCCCTATTTAACGTGAATGCAGCTGTCTCTAATGCATAACCCCAAAACGATAGTGGTAGATCGGTAAGATACATCATAGATTGCACTATATCCAATAAAGTACGATTATGATGTTCGGACACACCATTACATTGTGGTGTTCCAGGTGGCATGAGTAGTGAAACTATTTCACATTGTTTTTAACTGAAGGCCAAACTCGTAACTCAAATACTCTTCTCTACGATCAGATCGTAGAAACTTTATTTTCTTGTTACGATGATTTTTCACTTCACTCTGAAATTCTTTGAACTTTTCAAATGTTTCAGACTTATGTTTCATCAAGTAGATATACTCATATCTGCTCAAATCATCTGTGAAGATCAGAAAATAATGATACTTGTCGCGAGCATCAATATTCATCGGACCACATACATCAGTATGTATGATATCCAACAAATCTTGTTGCTCACTCCATTGTTCCAAAGAACAGAGTCTTAGTCATCTTGCCCATGAGGCATGGTTCGCAAGCATCAACTGATTCATAATCAAGTGATTCCAAAAGCCCATCAGCATGGAGTTTCTTCATGCGCTTTACACCAATATGACCTAAACGGCAGTGCTACAAATAAGTTGCACTATCATTATTAACTTTGCATCTTTTGGCTTCAATATTATGAATATGTGTATTACTATGATCGAGATCCAACAAACCATTTCGTTGGGTGTATGACCATAGAAGGTTTTATTCATGTAAACAGAACAACAATTATTCTCTAACTTACATGAATAACCGTATTGCAATAAACATGATCAAATCATATTCATGCTCAACGCAAACACCGAATAACACTTATTTAGGTTTACCACTAATCCCGAAAGTATAGGGAGTGTGCGATGATGATCATATCAATCTTGGAACTATTTCCAACACACATCGTCACTTCACCCTTTAACTAGTTTCTGTTCATTCTGCAACTCCCGTTTCGAGTTACTACTCTTAGCAACTGAACCAGTATCAAATACCGACGGGTTGCTACGAACACTAGTAAAGTACACATCAATAACATGTATATCAAATATAGCTTTGTTCACTTTGCCATCCTTCTTATCCACCAAATACTTGGGGTAGTTCCGCTTCTAGTGACCAGTCCCTTTGTAGTAGAAGCACTTAGTCTCAGGCTTAGGTCCAGACTTGGGCTTCTTCACTTGAGCAGAAACTTGCTTGCCGTTCTTCTTGAAGTTCCCCTTCTTCCCTTTGCCCTTTTCCTTGAAACTAGTGGTCTTGTCTACCATCAACACTTGATGTTTTTCTTGGTTTCTACCTTCGTCGATTTTAGCATCACGAAGAGCTTGGGAATCGTTTCCGTTATCCCTTGCATATTATAGTTCATCATGAAGTTCTACTAACTTGGTGATGGTGACTAGAGAATTCTGTCAATCACTATTTTATCTGGAAGACCAACTCCCACTTGATTCAAGCGATTGTAGTACCCAGACAATCTGAGCACATGCTCACTAGTTGAGCGATTCTCCTCCATGTTTTAGCTATAGAACTTGTTGGAGACTTCATATCTCTCAACTCGGGTATTTGCTTGAAATATTAACTTCAACTCCTGGAACATCTCATATGGTCCATGACGTTCAAAACGTCTTTGAAGTCCCGATTCTAAGCCGTTAAGCATGGTGCACTAAACTATCAAGTAGTCATCATATTGAGCTAGCCAAACGTTCATAATGTCTACATCTGCTCCTGCAATAGGTCTGTCACCTAGCGGTGCATCAAGGACATAATTCTTCTATGCAGCAATGAGGATAAACCTCAGATCACGGATCCAATCCGCATCATTGCTACTACCATCTTTCAACACAATTTTCTCTAGGAACATATCAAAATAAACACAAGGAAGCAACAACGCGAGCTATTGATCTATAACATAATTTGCAAAATACTACCAGGACTAAGTTTATGATAAATTTAAGTTCAATTAATCATATTACTTAAGAACTCCCACTTAGATAGACATCCCTCTAATCCTCTAAGTGATTATGTGATCCAAATCAACTAAACCATAACCGATCATCACGTGAGATGGAGTAGTTTTCAATGGTGAACATCATTATGTTGATCATATCTACTATATGATTCACGCTCGACCTTTCGGTCTCCGTGTTCCGAGGCCATATCTGTATATGCTTGGCTCGTCAAGTATAACCTGAGTATTCCGCGTGTGCAACTGTTTTGCACCCGTTGTATTTGAACGTAGAACCTATCACACCCGATCATCACGTGGTGTCTCAGCACGAAGAACTTTCACAACGGTGCATACTCAGGGAGAACACTTCTTGATAATTTAGTGAGAGATCATCTTATAATGCTACCGTCAATCAAAGCAAGATAAGATGCATAAAAGATAAACATCACATGCAATCAATATAAGTGATATGATATGGCCATCATCATCTTGTGCCTGTGATCTCCATCTCCGAAGCACCGTCATGATCACCATCGTCACCGGCGCGACACCTTGATCTCCATCGTAGCATCGTTGTCGTCTCGCCAATCTCATGCTTCCACGACTATCGCTACCGCTTAGTGATAAAGTAAAGCATTACATCGCGATTGCATTGCATACAATAAAGCGACAACCATATGGCTCCTGCCAGTTGCCGATAACTCGGTTACAAAACATGATCATCTCATACAATAAAATTTAGCATCATGTCTTGACCATATCACATCACAACATGCCCTGGAAAAACAAGTTAGACGTCCTCTACTTTGTTGTTGCAAGTTTTACTGGCTGCTACGGGCTTAAGCAAGAACCAATCTCACCTACGCATCAAAACCACAACGATAGTTTGTCAAATAGACTCCGTTTTAACCTTCGCAAGGACCGGGCGTAGCCATACTCGGTTCAACTAAAGTTGGAGAGACAGTTGCCCGCAAGCCACCTATGTGCAAAGCACGTCGGGGGAACCGGTCTCGCGTAAGCGTACGCGTAATGTTGGTCCGGGTCGTCTCGTCCAACAATACCGCCGAACCAAAGTATGACATGCTGGTAGGCAGTATGACTTATATCGCCCACAACTCACTTGTGTTCTACTCGTGCATATAACATCAACATAAATAACCTAGGCTCGGATGCTACTGTTGGGTTTCGTAGTAATTTCAAAAAATTTCCTACGCACACGCAAGATCATGTGATGCATAGCAACGAGAGGGGAGAGTGTTGTCTACGTACCCACGCAGACCGACTGTGGAAGCGTTGACGCAACGTAGAGGAAGTAGTCGTACGTCTTCCCGATCCGACTGATCAAGCACCAAAACTACGACACCTTCGAGTTCGAGCACACGTTCAGCTCGATGACGATCCCCGGACTCCGATCCAGCAAAGTGTCGGGGAAGAGTTCCGTCAGCACGACGGCGTGGTGACGATCTTGATGTACTACAGCAGCAGGGCTTCGCCTAAACTCCGCTACAGTATTATCGAGGATTATGGTGGCTGGGGCACCGCACACAGCTAAGGAGTAGATCACGTGGATCAACTTGTTGTGTCTTTGGTGCTAGCCCTGCCCCTCTATTTATATGTTGAGCCCCGGGGTCGAAACTTGGAGCAAAAGCCTCCTCAAAGTCGGTTTTGCCCGAAAGGCAAGAGTCCCACTCGGACTCCAGGACCAAACGCCACAATCCTAGGCGTCTGGCCCAGACGCCATGGGCCTCGGCGTCTCGCCCAGGGCCAGACGCCAGGGTCTCCGGCGTTTGGCCCCCTGGCCTCCGCAAAACTCCTTTTGCACCGTCCTAAAGCCTCATGGGCTTGACCACTTGGCCTAACCATATCATCCAATATATGAATCTTTACGTCTCGACCATTTCGAGACTCCTCGTCATGTCCCCGATCTCATCCGGGACTCCGAACTCCTTCGGTACATCAAAACATGTAAGCTCATAATATAACTGTCATCGTAACCTTAAGCGTGCGGACCCTACGGGTTCGAGATCAATGTAGACATGACCGAGACTCATCTCTGGTCAATAACCAATAGCGGGACCTGGATGCCCATATTGGCTCCTACATATTCTACGAAGATCTTTATCGGTCAGACCGCATAACAACATAGTTGTTCCCTTTGTCATCGGTATGTTACTTGCCCGAGATTTGATCGTCGGTATCCAATACCTAGTTCAATCTCGTTACCGGCAAGTCTCTTTACTCGTTCCGTAATACATCATCCCGCAACTAACTCATTTAGTTGCAATGCTTGCAAGGCTTAAGTGATGTGCATTACCGAGAGGGCCCAGAGATACCTCTCCGACAATCGGAGTGACAAATCCTAACCTCGAAATACGCCAACCCAACATCTCCCTTTGGAGACACCTGTAATGCTCCTTTATAATCACCCAGTTACGTTGTGACGTTTGGTAGTACCCAAAGTGTTCCTCCGGTAAACGGGAGTTGCATAATCTCATAGTCATAGGAACATGTATAAGTCATGAAGAAAGCAATAGCAACATACTAAACGATCGGGTGCTAAGCTAATGGAATGGGTCATGTCAATCAGATCATTCAACTAATGATGTGACCTCGTTAATCAAATAACAACACTTTGTTCATGGTTAGGAAACATAACCATCTTTGATTAACGAGCTAGTCAAGTAGAGGCATACTAGTGACACTCTGGTTGTCTATGTATTCACACATGTATTATGTTTCCGGTTAATACAATTCTAGCATGAATAATAAACATTCATCATGAAATAAGGAAATAAATAATAACTTTATTATTGCCTCTAGGGCATATTTCCTTCAGATATATCAAAATGTTCGTCTCGTGATGCTCTTCATGTTGGTGTCATTTGCATGCATGTTGCTGTCCATATTGGTGCCCGAATCTTCGTTGCAAAAGTGCTATATGATGTTGTTTGCTGGAATTCAACATAACTTGGTGATTTGTCATTTTCATTGTATTTTGTGTGTGCATCCTATGAGCATGATGTCTACATGTTTCATGAGATCCATAATGCCATCTTTACAAGGGTGCAAGTGGTGTATCTTTGTGACCTTTGTGGTGACTAGCACAAGCATGCAAAGTAGGCTTCATAATGTTGCTGATTTCAGACACTTCGTAATTTTTGCAGTCTTTTCTAGTTATATTTTAGTTCTATGTACACTTGTTGCCACAAGGAAATCCGTGCACATTTTGAGATAGTTCTGTAAGAGTGTTTTCTATAGGTGATATTTATCTATCCATTCATGCCTCTGATTGTAATTATGGAGTATTGTAGCATGTCTTTTCCATGCTCTACTTTTTCTAAATATTGTTCCTGGCATATTGTTAACATAAAGTTCAACTTTGCCATGTGTGTTGCTAGTGATACACGTACCCTATGAGCTTGCTCTTGCCATGTTTAGCTTCTCGAATATGTCTACATATTGTTGGTTACCTTGTGATGCCATGTAATGCTTTGTAGTGAACGGTTTGAGCTTGCAAAGTTGCTATCATTAATCTGTTTCTGTCATGCTCTGTTTTTCTTCCATGTCCGAAACTAATCATATCACTTGCCATGTTTGCATTGGCGCTACCATCTTGTCCATGCATATTTGGCTAAAGTTCAGTAAGGAAGTTTTGTTTTATGTCTTTAGTGCTAGTATGACATGCCTTTTTTGCCATGATATGTCCCTCTAGCATGTTGTTTGCTAGCTCCAAACATTGCTACCTGATGTTGTTTTGACATGTTTAGTATTTTCTCTAAGTCTGTGAATCTGTTATTATTTGCATTTTTTGCCGTGCTATTTTGAGCTTGTTGTAGTGAGTTCTAGCAGGAGCTCAGTGTTCATGATTTGTAGAGCTTCACCTGTGCTTTACTGCCGTGTGCTTTGTTGTCTTGTTGGAGTGATGTAGCATAGTTTTTTATTGCATCTAAAGTGCTATGATGTTGTTAAGCGCAATCTTGCATCATTCTTGTTTTGCTTGTCAATTGCAAACTGTGCATCCGTTTCCGGTGATCCTTATATCGATTTCGACCGGAATCACCCCATCTTTCCAGCGGCATACTTGGTTTTCCATGTTGATGCCTTGTTCATCCTTTTCCCTTCCAGAGTACCCATATGCATTGCACACCATACCTTGCATTCCATGTCATGTCTTACATCATGTTGCTTGTGCATTGCACCGTGTTTGATTGTTGTTCCGTTGCTTGTGTTCTTGCTTTGGGTAGAGCCAGGAAACGAGTTTGTGAATGAGGAACCTATTGCGTACGCTAACGAGCAGCAAGCTTTCGACAACTCTGAGAACTTTGCAGGCAAGATGACCATTACCCTCGATATCACTTCTATCTTTGCTTGCTAGTTGTTCGTTCTATCGCTATGTTGTGCTACCTACCACGTATTTATCATGCCTCCTATATTGCCATGTCCAGCCTCTAACCCACCTTCCTAGCAAACCGTTGTTGGGCTAAGTTACCACTTTTGCTCAGCACCTCTTGTACTAAGAGAAAGGAATAGCAGTAGCGCATATTCGGAAACGCGCTATAGCTAACTTAGTAGTAGCGCACTTCCCAGAACGCGCTACTGCTACATTTGACTTAACTGCGTGGTTCATTCCTCCCCATGTCCACTTCCCCCAAATCCAAACTCATCCACGTTGTCGCCGCCGCCGTCGTCCGTCGGCCACTGCGCGCCGCACACCCTCGACGCCGCCCCGACCACAAATTCTACGCCGCCCCCGACCCCAACCTCGACGCCGCCCCCGACCTCGACGTCGCCCTCCGCTACGTGCCCGAGCCCCGACCCCGACCTCGATGCCGCCTGCCCCTCCCTCACCACAGGCACTCGAGGTGAGCATGCCTGCTCCTCCCCCTCCCCAACCTCTGCCGAGGGTTCTTCAAATTTTAATTGCATCAAATTAGTTAGGGTTCATCTAGGGATGGAAACGAATTGGATGTTTTCTTGATTCAGAATGGATACGAATAATAGCGACATATTGCTTAAGTGTATTAGTCAATAGCTATGTGACATGAAGTATTCAACTTGCGACATACAATAAGTCAATGATAAATAGGTTTATGAATAAACACTATTTTAATGCATAATAATTTCTAAGATTAATCATAAAACGAGTAAAATTTGACAACTTATTTGACTTTTAAGTTGGATAATTGGAATATCCGATCGAATACAAATATCGGATATTTTGGATTATCCGCTACCACTTTCCACCCCTAGGTTCATCAAATTAGATGGTAATTAGGGCAGTAGTTCCTAGGTACTAATTAGTTAGTAAGAACGAGGTACTAATTAGGTACTAGTTTAATTTTAGTAAGAACTAGTTGAATTAATAGAACTAGTTGAACATGTGACATTGTTGTTACTTTTTAGTTAAAGCAATTATTCCCGCATCGACGTCGACGATGCCTATCCCACATCCTCGTCATCGACTCGGTGGAGGACACCTGTTGACTAGATGGGCCATGTCCGGGACTGGGCTCCACCGGGATGGTACTGCGAGGCGCTACCTGCCGGGGGCGCAGCTTGGTGAGGAGCCAGCCCGTCGTTGACCTGAACCTTCTTTGGTGGCGGTCGCGCGCGCCAGTGATGGTGCAGAGGCTTGAGGACCCCGCAGAGGTGGTACGTCACCGTGTCAGCGAGGAGGACGCGCACGTCCGTCGCTACTTGTTTGCGTTGGAGCACAAGTTCTCCAATACATGGCAGGTTCTCCAGGGATCTCACTAGAGCTATGATCCTGTGATGGTTCCTTCTATTTTGGAGTTCACCGCCCACGCTGATACCCATCGTGCGCTAGGGTTTTAGTTGTATTAGTGATTTTATATGTATGATACTACTCGGGATGTATTAGTGATAATATTCGACGATGTACGAACGCATGATATGATTTACTTTTGCTTATTGAATGCATGCTAATTTGAATACTTATTTATTTTATGATTTGGTTTTGCTTATTGAATGCTCATGTCAATATGAGTCCTATAAGCTATTTTGAAATGTATATCTTGTGTTGCTCAAATAGGATATGTGCTTTCCCAAGTGGCCGGTCATGTTTGCAGGTTACACCTCCAAGTGACCTATGTTTTGCCGGAGTGTTCATTCATTTCCATTTTGGAAAATTTCAGGCGCTCGATATGTCCTATTTTAGCAAAGGTCATGCCGGATTTTTCCGTGAATTTTGGCATGACTTGTGCCAGAATATGTAGGAAATATTGAGTGACCCGGATTTGTGTGTTGAATATCTTGGTAGTTGCCTTCGATCGATTTTTAATTAATGTTTCAACTATGAACATAGGAAATGTCTGACGACGAAAAGGATTTCGGTATTTGCGAATACTGCAAAGATGAGTGAGGCATGTGCGACAAAATCTTCCTAGATGATGGTAGGCGCTTCAACATCAAGCTGGACGAGAACTTTGAAGTGGATACAGTAAGTCACAATGACAAGTCTTTTTTCGTAATTAAGCATGACATCTGCTTCATTTGCTTCAACTTATAATTTAATTTTTTTACTATTGTACTAGTGTATCCCCTGCCATGCAAGAGTTTTTGTCTTGGATAAGATAGGTTTCAGTCCTATGAAAACTACTATGGAGGTAAAGAGAGTTTACTTGAAGACCGAGCATGGTTATACTTTCCATGCAAAATTATACAACACAGACACCTACACCTATTTTGAATGCAAATCTTGGCAAGCACTATGCAAGACTTATGCATTTGAGCCTGATATGGTTATCGCCTTTGATATTCCTCCTAAAGATGATATTGAAGGTAATATCGACATCTGGGTCGATGCGTAGACGCCTCCAGTTATACCATTATGTGAGTTTCTCAACCATATTTATGTCTTCGATATTGTTTATTCAAAAATAGTTGACAACTAATTTCTATTGACAGCTTATTTCCGTTCAAGCAAACATGTCCAGCGCTTGGTAGACAGGACCAACTACTGTCCCGGGGCTGAACTAAACTACGAGGAGATAAGTCATTATGTTTCATGGCTTGAGGATCTTCATACTGTCAAGACAAATTATTTTCTGTACTTAAAAATCTTAGTAATCAAAACATGCGACCAATAGTATTCGTACTGAACTACGGTCACATCTATTTAGGAAAGATGGTAAGATTTTTACTATTTGTCCTTAGTGTATCTTTTGCATACATTATTTTTCAAGCTAAACTTCATTGCTAAGTATGTTACTATATGATGTTCTTCAACAGGGACTCCCGATGAATGTTGTGCCTCATTGGATCGAGACTAAAGGTCGCATGAGAATTGTTAGCTTATGGCCAAGACATCCTACAATGCACTTTAGTGCATTCAGGATTTCTAATAGTGAGGACTGCTTAATAGTGAAATACTGGAGCAAAATTGTGAATGATCGCAGAGAAGTACTAGGGGGCAACAATAAGAAGCGCATCCTACAATTAGGAGACAGGTTCATCTGCATGCTCCAACTTGATGAAGTAGGAGTGCTACACATGTTTTATGCTATTTTACCTCAGAGAGAGCAGCAAGAGTGATTAGCTAACTAGAAATGAGTTATGATGATCAAATAGCTAGTGTTGGTGGTAATGACTATGATGATTATTATTAGCTAGTGTTGGTGGTGATTAGATATAGCTACCGCAGCTAGTGTTGGTGGTGATTAGCTAGCTAGAATGAGTTTGAAGATGATGATGTGTGCTACACTATGACTATGATGATTAAATTGCTACTGTTGGTGGTAATGACTATGATGATGATTAAATAGCTTGTGTTGGCAGATTAGATTCAAGTGGAGGTAACATGTGGTGCACAACGGAAGGACTACTAGTCCAAACTAGATCAAGTTTGGATTAGTAGTATACTTTTGACATGCACCACATGTTGCCTCCACTTGAACCTAATCCACCTTCATTTGACACACTGTTATGGACATATTGATATAACAACCTCATAATTGGTATTATACCAAAATTTGTATAATGGCGTATAAATACAGTAAAAATGAAAAAATGAAAAAAATAATGCTAGTAGCGATGGACAGGAAACACGGTACTGCTAGTTAGATTAGCAGTAGCGCCGGGGTAAACACGCGTTGCGGCTATAGGTCTTAGTAGTAGCATGTGCCGCACGTGCTACTGCTAAGTAATAGCTGTAGCGCCTTACTAGTAGCGCGGTTCCCCATGCTACTAATAGGCATGATACCCACGCTACTACTAGGATTTTCCCTAGTAGTGAGTGTTGCTAGTTGCAGGTGCCTTGCAGGTTGTACCATGTTGGAGCATGGATATGTTGGGATATCACAATATCTCTTATTTAATTAATGCATCTATATACATGGTAAAGGGTGGAAGGCTAGGCCTTTTGCTTGGTGTTTTGTTCCACTCTTGCCACCTTAGTTTCCGTCATACCGGTACTATGTTCCTTGATTTTGCGTCCCTAATACGATGAGGGTTTATGGGCCCTCTTCATAGTTTACTTTCAATAAAACTCATCCAGCAAGGCCCAGCCTTGGTTTTACCATTAGCCTAATCACAACTAAAACTTGCATAGGGACTTTCCGGACCCCATGGACTTAATCAACCCCCGGGCCAGTGCTCCACATGAGTGTTGGTCCAAACTAGAGCACTGTGCGGGGCCGCCCCTTGGCAACTTGGGGCATTTGGTATACACCTGTACACGTAGCTCATCTGGTGTACCCTGAGAACAAGATCGCGCTACTCCTATCAGGCTAGGTCGGTGCATCGGGAGGTCTTGCTAGACTAGTTTTACCATTGTCGAAATATCTTGTGCACCGGGATACCGAGTCTGATCGGAGGGTCCCGCGCTGGAGGATTGTCTCCACGGATCGTGAGCTTGTCATGGGCTAAGTTGGGACACCCCTGCAGGGTTTAAACTTTCGAGAGTCGTGCCCGCGGTTATGTGGTAGATGGGAATTTGCTAATATCTGGTTGTAGAGAACTTGACACTTGACTTAATTAAAAGACACCAACCGTGTGTGTAACCATGATGGTCTCTTTACGATGAGGTTCAGGAAGTGAACACGGCGGGGTTATGTATGAACGTAAGTAGTTCAGGATCACTTCTTGATCACTTCTAGTTTACGATTGTTGCATAGTTTCTCATCTTACTCTTGTACTCGTATGTTAGCCACCATATTTGCTTAGCACTTGCTGCAGCTCCACCTCACAACCTTAACCTACCCATAAGCTTAAATAGTCTTGATCTCGTGGGTTTTGAGATTGCTGAGTTCTCATGACTCACAGATACTACCAAAACAGTTGCAGGTGTTGATGATACGGATGCAGGTGATGCTACCGAACTCTAGTGGGAGTTCGACGAGCACCTTGGTCATTATTATGTTTCGTTTCCTGATGATTAGTAGTGGAGCCTAGTTGGGACAATCAGGGATCTAGCATTTGGGCTTATCTTCTTTTCATTTGGATTTGTCCGTAGATGGACTATGTGTGTATTTTGGATGATGTGTGATTTATTTAAGTATTGTGTGACGTGGCGATTGTAAGCCAACTCTATTTATCCCTGTCTTGTTCATTACATGGGATTGTGTGAATATGACCCTTCTTGCGACAAAACCACAATGTGGTTATGCCTCTAAGTCGTGCCTCGACACGTGGGAGATATAGCCACATCGTGGGTGTTACATCCCAGCAGAAGGACATAGTTGTGGAGCCATCGAAACTAGGTTAGCTTGAAGGGGTTAAATGGGACAAAGGACATAGAGAGTTTACCCAGGTTCGGCCCCTCTCAATGAGGTAAAAGCCTACTCCTACTTTATGTTGTACTGCTAGGGTTTCGATTACCAGGGAGCGAATATGCTTGACCTAGCACTCGATTGTGTTTACTTGCCGCTAACTCGCCGTCGGGTCGTCCCTTTATATACACAGGTGGACGCCCGTCGGCTTACAGAGTCCCGGCTGGCTCATACACAACGTGTCCGGCACGGTAACTAACTAAACTTGCCTTATAATACAAGTCATTCATATGGCGGTTCATCCTCTTGGGCCTTAAGTCGCCTCTGGGTCTTGGGTTGTCAATGGGCTTGCTATGTCCCGCCACCTTTATTGATAAGTCGTCAATGGTATAACCCGGCCCCTCCTAGGCGGTTCATACCCAGTAGTTATATCCCCAATAGTGTTGTTCTAGGACAAAGAGTTGATAAGAATTTAAATGTTAGACACTATGCTAGCAAAACTCTAGATAGTGCCCAAAGAAATTATGCTACTACTTAAAAAGAATTTTTAGCAGTTGTGTTTTCTTGTGACAAATTCAGATCCTACATTGTTGATTCTAAAGTAATTGTTCATAGCGATCATGCTGCTATCAAATACCTTATGGAAAAGAAAGATGTAAAACCTGGACTCATAGGTGGATTCTTTTGCTACAAGAATTTGACTTGCATATTACTGATAGGAAGGGAGTTGAGATTCCCATAGCATAATTTGTCTAGGTTAGAAAGTATTCTTGATGACCCACTACCTATTGATGATAGCTTTCCCATGAACAACTAGATGTCATAAATGCTTCTCACAATACTCCTTGGTATGCATACTTTGCTAATTATATTATTGCTAAATTAATAACACCTAGTTTTACATACCAACAAAAGAAAAAAATTCTTCTTTGATTTAAGAAATTACTTTTGGGATGACCCACATCTTTATAAAGAAGGAGTAGATGGTATTATTAGACGTTGTATACCTAAGCATGATCAGGAACAAATCCTATGGAAGTGTCGCTCCAAGGCTTATGAGGACACCTTGTGGGAGACAGAATTGCACACAAGGTATTACAATCTGGTGTTTATTGGCCTACTCTTTTCAAGGATGCTCGTAAGTTTTTCTTGTCTTGTGAGTGTCAAAGAATTAGAAATATGGGTAAACGTCAGGAAATGCCTATGAATTATTCACTTGTTATTATACCATTTGATGTTTGGGGATTTGATTATATGGGACCTTTTCCTTCCTCTTATGGGTATACACATATTTTGGTTGCTATTGATTATGTCACTAAGTGGGTAGAAGCTATTCCAACTAGTAGTGTTGATCATAACACTTCATTAAAATGTTTAAAGAAGTCATTTTCCCGAGGTTTGGAGTCCCTTTAATGACTGATGGTGCTTCACATTTCATTCATGGTGCTTTCTGTAAATTGCTTGCTAAATATGATGTCAATCATAGAATTGCATCCCCTTATCACCCTCAATCTAGTGGTCAAGTTGAGTTCAGCAATAGATAAATAAAGTTAATTTTGCAAAACACCGTCAATAGGTCATGAAAGAATTGGTCCAAGAAACTTGATGATGCATTATGGGCTTATAGAACTACTTATACAAAATCCTATGGGTATGTCTCCATACAAAATGGTTTATGGAAAAGCATGTAATTTGCCTCTTGAGTTAGAACATAAGGCATATTGGGCAATTAAAGAACTCAGTTATAATTTCAAACTTGCCAATGAAAAGAGGTTGTTTGATATTAGCACATTAGGTGAATGGACAACACAAGCCTATGGAAATGCCAAATTATTTGAAGAAAAAGTTAAAAGATGGCATGACGAAAGAATCCAAAATGGGAATTCAAAATGGGGGGATACATTCTATTGTCAAATTCTTGTTTTAGGTTTTTTGCAGGAAAACTTCTCTCTAAATGGGAAGGACCATATATCATTGAATAAGTTTATTTTTTTGGAGCTACCAAGATTAATGATGCCAAAGGCACTAATCCGAAGGTGGTCAATGGACAAAGAATTAAGCATTATATCTCAGGTATGCCTATTAATGTTGAAACTAGCATTTTTCAAACTGTGACACCGGAGGAATACATAAAAGAGACCTTCCAAAACACTCCATAACCCTAAAAAGGAAGAGGTACGTGATATGGTAAGTAAACTGACTCCAATAATTCCATAAAAAATTTCTATGAGTTTTGGAATATTACAAAAAATAAGAAACACCCGAGAAGGCCACCCAAGTGCCCACTGGTAGGGGTGTCAGATACGAATGCGGATTGGATGCTACTCGAATACGAATGCGGATGGTATTATTTTGAAATTAGGCACGGATACGATATCCTACAACTGTAACAACATACTATTATGAAAAAAATAACCTTGGGTGGCTACACGTACATGCACATGATGTAGATAAGAACATATAATAAATTCCGATGGTATATAATGACTGAACGATAGACTGGTATGACGACAATATTATGTTCCATGCTAATAAGTACTCACAGAAAAGTCATTCTAATGATATAAAATACTAACACAAAATAAATAAAATATCTAGAGGAAGGAACCATTTGTTTCCGGTAACACAAATAGATAGATAGATAATCAGTAGCCATAATAAAATTTTTAAAGTGACACATCCAAAAGAGAATGAATGGCATGAATATTTCTCTGGCATGCATCAAACTATCTTCAAAGCATTGTGATCATCCATAGGGCTAGAAGCACCTACAACACAAAAAGTAGTACAAGATCAATATAAAATATGTGAGCCTTCTATAATTTATAAGAAGAATAATATTCACCTCGTTCATGTATACCATCATCTTCATTGTTCTCGTCTTGCTCACCTTCTCCAGAAATATCAATAATAGCTAAATCTTGTATTATTGAAGCTACATCACATTTATTATCTAGAATAAATAAAAAGTAAATTATTAGTGCTTCAAAATTAGTAAAACACATATTTTGTTTACTTGTGTACCTTTTCTGGAGGCTCTTATCCAATCTTTGCTACATATCAAAGCCTCAACAACTTGAGGGTCCAAACGACTATGATACTTGTCAACCACTCATCCTGCTGCGCTAAAAGCAGATTCAGATGCAACTCTTGACACAGGAATAGCCAAAACATCTCTTGCAACCATAGCAAGGATAGGATACTGTGAACCATGGGTCTTCTACCAAGACAGAATGTCAAAATATTCACCTTCAGTCCACCTTACCAAGGGTGCGCTACAATAGTTCTCCAAGTCGGACTTATCTTGGTCTACTTCACTTATATCATTTAGAAAAGCACTTAGGTTTTTCTTTTTCGGCTCGGTATTTACATTCATGTGGAGGCGAGAAGCTTCAGATGAAGGTCCTCCTGTGCCAATTGTAGGATTATAAAGAGAAGCATACGAATCATATAACTATTGAAAAATTTCTCTAAATGCAACTATCTCTTCAACCCTGGAGTTGTCTGACAATTCTTTGTAGTAAAACTCAACCACTTTCATATTGTATCAAGGATCTAACATGCATGAAACTGCTAGAGCAACATTACTCATCTCCCAGTACTTGTCAAAATTTTCCTTCATAGCTTTTGCCATGGCAACAATGAAGCTATTATTCTTGCCCTTGGCATTCATCCACTCAATGAGCTGAATGTTAATATCAGAGAATTCAACAAAGAGCAGGTTAGCAGTTAGGTAGTAAGATCCAGACAGAAGCTTAGTAACATTATAAAATATCTTCAAGCATGTGCAAACCAAATTTGCCTTATCCCAATCATCTTTACTAGGAGCACATTCACGATCCTTAATTGGTTGCAAAATAGCAAGCCTTTGGAAAACCTATTTATAGTGTATGGCGGCCACTAGCATTAAGTAGTTTGAGTTCCATCTAGTAGACATGTCTTGAGGAAGACCTTTTTGTGCATAATGCCATATTGGTAGCATGCTTCATTGATATCTCTAGTTGTTGAGGTGAGCTCTTGACAATAAGAACTGATGCACGAACATTATCTATAATAGATGCAATCATGCTCACACCATTGCTAGTAACAAGGTTAATTATATGAGCAGCACAACGCACATGAAAGAACTTGCCATGACATAAAAGAAAATCATGATTTTTAAGGGTAGAGATGATGGTGTCAAAACAAACATCATTTGGAAGCAACATTCTCCAAGGTCAAAGCAAACAACTTATTCCCAATATTCCATCCAGCCATTTCCCCCATGTATGCAGTACTTAGATTTGTTCTTGTATGCCATCCTTGAAGATGCATGAACTTAATGATATGCTTTTCAATTTTCCAATCATTATCAATGAAATGACAAAGTGACACATAGATAAACCTTATGTTGATTAGAAGTCCATAAATCCATTGTGCAGCTAAACCGACAGGTCAAAGAGGATAAATTATCAAAAATCTTGGGCTTCTCTTTACAAAAAATGTCCATTATCCTTGACCTAGTAGTCTTGCGGCACTTTATAGGAAATGAGGGGCACAATGATCTGATGAAGTCATTTGCGTATTCATGCTCACAGAAGTTGAAGGGATATTCATGTATGCTAATTGCAATATGGTACTTCTCAACACTCGCATCCTCATCGTACTTCCATGTGTTTAAATTAACATCTCCTCCTAATGTTGTCGGATTAAGTTGTGCCTGATTCTTGCTCACTTCATGTTTTGCTTGAAAATGATTCTAGAAATGTGATGTACCATGCTTACTGCCAGCTTTAATAACCTTTTTACAGATCTTGCACTCAGTTGTAACATTCTTGACAACCTTTTCACCCACCTTTTCCTCTATTATAACCTTGTCAACCTCAAAAGTGCATCAAAACTTTTGAGGTTTTGTTCTTTCCCTTGGCTTCGGCCTTGAGATTTTTCTTTGTTGCAGCTTTCTCAACTATGGCAGAAGTAGTGCCACTTCTACTACGTACCATCCTGATCGACACCACTGCTTCCATTTGGTCCACTTGAAGTTTCAACTAGAGATGCTCCTACAATCTACACGAACATAAATTTAACATACAGGGTTACAGACTGAAATCAACATTTTACAAAAAAATGAATACTACCTGTGTATTTTGGAGGTTCTTTGAAGATTTAGCAACCATGGCCGATCTGCTTAAGCTGATTTATGAAGAACTGAAAGATAGGTTGAAATAGAATAAATCACAGATAGCTTTCGATCAATGAACTAGACTGCTGGACTATCAAGTACTGACAATTCATACTTCCATCAGATCAAGGTGAGATAGTGTAGAGCAGCGACTAACTTACTTTGGGCAGAACAAATGAGCGGGCGCACCTACATGGAGAAGGCTGAGCACAAGTCGTGTGGAGGGAGGGGCCACCGGTGTGAAGACATCTCCGCTCATATGTGTCCACCTCTCTTGAACAAGGCGACATGTAGACGTACATGTATAGTTCCCCTTTGGTCCATCCTAGTCTTGGGCATTGTTTAAGGAAAAAGGCGTAAGATCAACGATGATTGTACTTGGTTTATTATGCCTAATTTCTAGAACGGTGAGTAGTTGCCTACTTGGGCTAATCAATGGGCTATGAATAAGGGGACATCCTTGGACATGGACACGTGGCAACATGAAAAGGCTAGGTACATGATACGTCTCCAACATATCTATAATTTTTTATTGTTCCATGCTATTATATTACCTATTTTGGATGTTTTATATGCATTAATATGCTATTTTATATGATTTTTGGGACTAACCTATTAACCAAGAGCCCGGTGCAAGTTTCTGTTTTTCCTTGTTTTAGAGTTCCGTAGAAAAGGAATACCAAACGGAGTCCAAACGGAATAAAACTATCGCGATGATTTTTCTTGGACCAGAAGACATCTAGAGGACTTGGAGTGCAAGTCAGAGAAGCCATGAGGCGGCCACAAGGTTAGAGGGCGTGCCCAGGGGGAGGGCGCGCCCCCCACCCTTGTGGGCCCCTCGTGACTCCACCGACCTATTTATTCCTCCTATATATTCTCAAATACCCCAAAACCTACCATGGAAGCCACGAAACCACTTCTCCACCACCGCAACCTTTTTTACCCATGGGATCCCATCTAGGGGGCTTTTACAGCTTCCTACCGGAGGGGGATTCAATCACGGAGGGCTTCTACATCAACACCATTGCCTCTCCGATGAAGCGTGAGTAGTTTACCACAGACCTACGGGTCCATAGCTAGTAGCTAGATGGCTTCTTCTCTCTCTTTGATTCTCAATACAAAGTTCTCCTCGATGTTCTTGGAGATCTATTCGATGTAATACTTTTTTGCGGTGTGTTTGTCGAGATCCGATGAATGTGGATTTATGATCAGCTTATCTATGAATATTATTTGAATCTCCTTTGAATTCTTATATGCATGATTTGATATATTTGCAAGTCTCTGTGAACTATCGATTTGATTTGGCAAACTATATTGGTTTTTCTTGCAATGGCAGAAGTGCTTAGCTTTGGGTTCAATCTTGTGGTCCTCGATCCTAGTGACAGAAGGGGAACCGACACGTATTGTATTGTTGCCATCAAGGATAACAAGATGGGGTTTTCATCATATTGCTTAAGTTAATCCTGCTACATCATGTCATCTTACTTAATGCGTTACTCTGTTCTTATGAACTTAATACTCTAGATGCAGGCAGGAGTCTGTAACAGCCTGGATTTTGTCCCTTCTCTTTTTCTTTTGATTTATTTGTTTTTGCTCTGTTTTTTCTTTTTGGAGTGGTTCTGTGGCCTTGCCACCTGGGAAATCATCTTCATTTCCTCTCCCAAGTGACTCATGATCCTAAAAACCTTGTCAAGATCATGTCACTTCACTCCATGACCAAACCCAAATTTCTTTTTCTCAGGAATATTCCTTTTTCTATTAAAGGAATAAACCCTATCTGCACTAGGTTGTGAAGCAACCTATATTTCTTCCCATCCAAAAATCCCCAAATAATTCTTATAAATTGTTTGGGCCATATCTTCCTCAAATATGGTAAAATATTTCATTGGCCATATTTCTCATTATGCTCCATAAATTCATTTCCTATTCTGTCCTAAATGGCACATGGTGAAGCAAGTGATATTTATCTCTGCCCATTTGACCCCAAACTTTTTGGACACCTTTTCCTGTCCAAATAATTGACCTGTGCCAAAATTCAACTTTATTTGCCTAGCCAAAATTCATCAATGATTTTTCAAAGTTCCTGTCTGAGGGAAGCCTTTGTGAAGTAAGTGCTAGCTAGGGATATCCAAATGAGTTGAAATTTTGCACACTCCTTCATGAACTCATATTAGCACACTCCTCCAAATTTCAGCCCCATCCAATCATTTATGTGACCACAGGTCCAAACTTTGATTCTGGCAATATTTTCCGGTTGTGAAGCAAGTGCATTTTATGTTGCTTTAAAAATCCTGATAAATTACTAGATGGTTCTCCTACCCAAATAACTTCTCTACACAAAATTTGGCACCATTTCACCTAGCCAATATTTCTCTAGAATTATTGCAAGATTCTGGTCAGGGGAATAGCTGTGAAGGAAGTACCATTTTGGTGAACCTAATAGGTATGAAATTTTTACAGCAACTTACTATGACCAAATCATTAGGCCTTGCCAAATTTCAGCTCAAGTTCATGCTCCATGTGAGTGCATCATCCAAATCCCTAATTCTGACCATTGTAGTGGTTTCTACAGAAACCCTCATCTAAACTCCTCCTCTTAGTCTGATTTTTGGTGATCAGCATCACCTTAGTGTGTGATCATCACTGGACAAACTATTTACTGCGTTACCAAGCTGGTGTCCCCACTACACAGCACAAACATTTGGCTGCTGGCTTGCTTTGGGGCCATCTACAAATCTCTTCTTTGCCCCTGGACCCAATTCTTTCTTCATTTTGAGTGAGGACACGATGGTCTATCTACTGGACATGGTCGGCATGACCAGAATGCGCCATTTGCACCAGTGCCCGTGGTGATCACGTTGGCGTCACACATAGTGCAAGCTCTGGCTCGGTCCAGCCACTGTGCTCGTCTCCTCCCTCCTCGTCTTGACCTCAAACGTTGTCCAGGAGCTCGCCCGTGCTCGACTGCATCTCCCTGCGTCGCTGCTTCTTCGTCGTTTGCCATCAATGCGCCGCTAGAGCCACGCCCGTGCCGCGTCCAGCCTCTGCCCGCCATTAAAGATTGGTCGGGAGCTCGTCCGTGAGCTCTAGAGCCCTCCTCCGCGCCTATATAAGGACCCCCGAACCCCTCCGCACCTCACCAGCCTCTCCCCGAGCCTCCTCGACCACCAGAGTGCTCGAATCTCGCCGTTGGTCGTTGTCATCCTCCATGGCCGCCTCAGCCTCAGCTTGGTCCCGGCCACCACAGGCCTCCCCTCGTCTCCCGACCACCTCCACTAGACCCCCCTCGTCCCACTGAGCCGCCCCAACCCCTCACCCCTCGTCGGAGCGCCCCTGGTCACGCATCCTCAAGGCCAGCGCCGCCGCCCGAAGCTCTCTGTAGCCTCCCATCTCTGCGTCCTCCACTCCTCCCCGGTGGCTACCGTTCCTCTGAACGGGTGCGGAGCAGCCCTGCGGTCCCGCCGATGCCCTCGTCCAGGCCGAGGATCGCCAGAGCCGGCCGGCCCCTTGGCCACTTCCTCCCCTGCTCCTCTGTTCACGCTAGGAACAGGGCCAGCGGGAGGAAGAAGACATCGCCCGTGCCCCCTCCCCCCTGCGCTTGGACCCCACGTGCCAGCCACACACCCTCAGGCTCTGGTACGTTAAAGTGGAGACGTATTCCTGATAATACCTTTTCCTCTCGGGAAAGCGTACTTTCATTCTACTTCAGCCTAGAATACGTTTTCTCATTTCTGAAAACGCATTCCTCTGAAAGGTGTTTTCTATTTTCAGCTACCAGGGACTTGTTGGTGATGAAAATATTAACAGATTGGTCCCTGATCTTCTACACCTCATAACTTTGCAACCGTAACTCTAGTTGAGGCAATGTTGGAGATATCACTTATCGGTAACTTATCGATCGACCCATGATAAGGGGTAAATCGGTTAATTTATTGGCATATTGGCTGATTTATCGCCATATCGGTTGATTTATCAGCCGGTTTATCTTATCGGTCAGACAATGGTAACCGATAAATCGTCCGATTTATCAGAATATCGGAAGATATCTTGAATAGTGGTTTGAGGTGATTCCAAAGCCTACTTCTTTGTTTCGTCGATCCTGATCTGTTGGTATCATTTTACTATGGTTTGACACTGTGAAAATGACAATTTTTCCCTTGCCGTTAACCAGCCCCCTTGGGAGAGTAACTTTTCTGACGATTCTTTTCGCGAGCTTCTCACACGTCTTCCTGGTGATTTCTTCCACCCTAGGCAAGCCACAACCACCATTTGCATGATAGCCATGCAGTAGCATTGGTTTTCAACTTGAATCTTTAATAACTGTACGATTGTTTTGCTACTGCTGTCGTTATGTCGGTTATGCTTGTGGATCAGTGATTGCCGTCATGCTATCTTTCTTGCACTTTGTTATCACGGTCTACCTACTAGTATTACTTTCATATTTCCATGCTTGATAGTAGTACATGTTGGGTTGGTCATGTTCTTTGGTGCATGACTAATGTTGGTTACCGAGTACTGTTAATATGCATTGTTCCTTTGCTGCTAGTTTGTTAAGTGTTTAATAGGTAATATGATTGATGTGTTATTACATGGTATTTATTGTTGATGTTCATGTTATGCTATGAGTAGTGTGTACTTGTGATAGGCTCAGTTGGATATGATTCATTGTTGATATGGTGGATAGTTATGTTGCACACGTGCTTATGTTGATATCATGCTCATGCATTGTAATTGCATCATGTTATTTTATCATGGCTCAGCATATTGCATTCAAGTTTAACCTGATTAAATTGAACTTGAACAACTGTTGGCTGAGTCATGGTGCCACCATATCGAACTGACCAGTGCAACCACGCTTACCTTTATGGGAAGGTCCTAACTGGGTCTATTCTCGTGCCTCTCGCCGGTGCCTCCAATGAGGGAAGGTTATGGGCGCACGCTACCCTGATCAGGTAGGCGGACATAAGCCTTGTGTGCCCGTTATTGTTGTTATGGATCCGGGTCCCCGTTTGGGACCGTTTATGTTTGGCCACAACGGTGGTCGTTGGTGTCTTTGGTAGACACGGGGCCACCAAGGCCTAGCCCAGTGTGGGAGTGAGTCGGAGTGGCCGGGAGAGTGTCATGGCAGTAGGACGGTTTTGTCGGAACGCTGTTGGTCCACCCGAATGGGAGTGCGAGGCCATGGGTTCCGTGGTGTGGGTACAGTGTACTAACCTCTGCAGAGTGTATATTAAACCTATCGATAGCCACGCCCGCGGATAAGGGCCCAGTTCGTGTCGGTCACACTATGAGTCAACAGTAATAATAATAATGTGCTTAATAACAACTACGGTTCGATGATGAGATAAGTTGGTTGTGATCGCCGGAATAATCATTGTTTGGTTATGAGGTAGCCCGTTGAACCAAGAGTGGTTCCATTCGTGATCATGAGATGATCACCGTGGTATCGAGGATACCAAGTTGTTGGATATTCGTGATGTTGTGCGAGAATCATGGGTAAAGATCAAGCTCCTTGTGGTCATTTAATGATTACTACGGTATTGTTTATACCAAGCTTGATTTGATCCTGAGATGATCGTGTGATGTCCGAGGTTGGTAAGTGCTGCATGTGATGGTTATGAGATAACCCGAGCAGAATAAATGGTGCACATAGTGTCATCATGTTGCATGCTAGTATCGTCAGATTCATATGTTCATGCCATGCTCATGTTGTTCTAGTTGTACCATGTTCATGTTGTTCATGCCATGCTCATGTTGTTCTAGTTGTACCATGTTCATGTTGTTCATGCCATGTTATCCTGATGATCTCATGATAATTCCCACTTAACCTGTAATTGCCATGATGTTGTTTGTCTTGAATGCTTCTGGTTATTGTGAGCTTGCAAGTACATTTCAATGTACTGACCTGGCGTGTCATGCCAGTTCGCAGGTCATGCCGGATTTCATTGCTTGCTTGTCGTGGTTTCCGTTTGTGCAAGCTAGGATAAGTGTTCCAGCCAGAGTCCCTGCGGAGTGGAGTTCACCACCGTCGTTGTTGTTCCGCTGCTAGAGTTCTTTCGCTGCATCGTGTTGTTTTGTTGCTTGCATAGAGCAACTAACTATGGCGTAGTGTTGTCATGCCGATGTTATTCCTTGTAATATCGGAGACCTTGTATTCATATTCGTGTAATAATAGAAAACGGTTTTGTTCTATGCTAAGCAGTGTCGTATTCCAGAAGACATCTCCTCGATCTCTGGGCTGGAATACGGGTCGTTCCGGTTTCTCTGAGCCGGGGTGCCATAGAGTCGGTCAATGTGTGGAGTAATAGTAGTAGATGCAGAATCGTTTCGGTCTACTTGACACGGACGTGATGCCTATATTCATGATCATTGCCTTAGATATCGTCATAAATTTGCGCTTTTCTATCAATTGCTTGGTAGTAATTTGTTCATCCACCGTAATATTTTGTATCTTGAGAGAAGCCTCTAGTGAAACCTATAGCCCACGGGTCTATTTTCCATCATATAAGTTTCCGATCAGCAATTTTAGTTTCCTATTTACTTTCTTTGCAATCTTTTACTTTCCATTCCATAAACCAAAAATATTAGTTTACCGTTTATCCATCTATATCAGATCTCACTTTGCAAATAATCGTGAAGGGATTAACAACCCCTTTGTCGCGTTGAGTGCAAGTTGGTGTTTGTTTGTGCACATATTCGGTAGCTTGTTGTGTTGTTTCCTACTAGATTGATACCTTGGTTCTCAAAAGCTAAGGGAAATACTTACTCTACTTTGCTACATCACCCTTTCCTCTTCAAGGGAAAAACCAAAGCAAGCTCAAGAGGTAGCAGGAAGAATTTTTGGCGCCGTTGCCATGGAGATCTACGCCAAGCCGAGACATACCAAGTACCCATCATAAACTCTCATCCCTCGCATTACATTATTTGCCATTCACCTCTCGTTTTCCTCTCCCCCACTTCTAACATGATTTTTGAAAAGATTCGCCTTTTCTTCGCCCATCTTCCATTCGTCTTCTTTGCTTGCTTTTTGTGTGCTCATGTGTTTAAACGCCCGATTAGCTTTCATGGCTAGTCCTCCCATTATCGTGAGCAGTCATGATTATGAAGTTCTCAATTTCAAACAAAGGGAAGGAGAAAATTTGAAAGATGCTTTGTATAGAATTTGCAATGCTCAAAATAGATCTACTCGAAAGCAATCTACTATTGTTCTTCTTTGCAATTTTTATGTAGGTGTTACACCTTGGAATAGATATGTTCTAGATACCATTACCGGGGGAAATTTCTTGGGGAGACATACTTTTGATTCTTATAATGCCATGATAGATTTGTTAGGTCTCCTGCCTCTTTTGGTTAATGGTACTGCTTTCACTTTGGACCTTGTGATGCAAAGACTTGATATTATTGAGAACAAAATTGCTACCATTGAATTGAATGAAAATTTAGATAAAAAGATTCATAATCATATTACTCAATACGGATCTAGGGTAGGAGTCACTCTAAAGAATCTTAGGGAAAAAGAACCCATAGTTAATGAAAAGATAGATCAAAATTCTACTAGAATTAGAAAACCAGAAAATATTATTACCAACTTGGGTTCCGCTTTTTTCCTCCGTTAAAACTACTCAAAACCTTCCTCCTACAAAGATTGCTAAATTTACTTATGTTCCTAAGAATAAGGGTGAATCTTCCATTAAAGGCAATGAAGATCTCAAATCAATTAGTATTCGCCCCAATTTTCTCAACATTATTAAGGAACCTATTGTCACGAATGAATTTCCTGATTTCTTGCCTAGGTGTTTGATCGTTTATAAAACCAAAGAATCTCCTAAGAATCACAAGTGTGTAATTGAAGATTTGCATATCAAAGATGACAACACTTAGATATATTCGTGTTTTATGCCTAGCTAAGGGCGTTAAACGATAGCGCATGTTGGGAGGTAACCCAATTTTATTTTTGTTCTTGCTTTTTAGGTCCTTTTTTGCAATAAATAATTCATCTAGCCTCTGGTTAGATGTGGTTTTATGTTTTAATTAGTGTTTGTGCCAAGTAATACCTTTGGGATAGCTTACGATGATAGTTGATTTGATCCAGCTGAAAAACAGAAACTTTTGGGCCCAGGAGATTAGTTTCATTTTTAAAAGAAGTGTGATAAAATATTGATTCTTACGGCAGAGGATTCTTAAACAAATTTCCTAGGACTTCCTAATGTTTCAGGAATTTTGGAGTTACAAAAGTATTCAAAATCTCCAGATTGCTACAGACTGATCTATTTTTGACAGATTCTGTTTTTCGCGTGTTGTTTGCTTATTTTGATGCATCTATGGATAGTATCGAGGGGTATGAACCATGGAAAAGTTGGAATATAGTAGATATTACACCAACATAAATAAAGAATGAGTTCACAATGTTAGAATTAGAGATATGATGTAATCTCAACTGGTTATCTTCTCCCTCTCCCGTAACAACTCCAAACTCTATCTTCTTGTAACAACCTGAATCCTAGCGATCGGGTATGACTTGTAAGCCACGACAAGGGCTCTTCTTGCTCTCGATCAATATAACCCCACACGGCTCTCTACGGAGAGTAGGAACGCTTCCATCTAATATGGTATACAGAGCCATCCTCTTCCCATCGATCTAGCTAGCAGCCTCCTTCCTCGACTACCCTCGCCACCTTCCCTGACTACCCTCACCATGTCGTCCTCATCCACCGTCTCCCTCAACCTTTTGGTGCTCTCCCATCTAAGAAGCTCACCCAGACTAACTTCATCTTATGGAAGACACAGGTCATGCCGGGTATGCGAGGAGCGCAGGTCACCGGCCTCCTGGATGGATCACATGCAGCACCACCGAAGACGGTCCAGCAACAGTAGGCGGACAAAACTACCACCTCCGAACCCAATCCTCTGTACACACAATGGATATCAAAGGACCAGCAAGTCTTAATCCACCTCCTGAATTTTCTGTCAATGGAGATCCTCAACCAAGTTGTGAGCAAGGAGACAACGTTTGAGCTTTGGAGTGCCATCACCACCCTGTTCGCCTCGCAATCCCAATCACGCATCACCAACCCGCGGATTTCCATCACCAACACAAAGAAAGGCTCCATGTCCAGCAGCGCTTACAGCTCCAGGATGAAGAACCCGGGGGATGAGCTCGTAGCGGCAGGTCGTCCCGTCTCGGATCCAGAGATGGTGGACTACATTCTTGCCGGCCTCGACAGAGACTATGATCCTGTTGTGGCAGCCATCAGTGTAGTAAAAAATCAAATCTCAGTAGACAATCTGTTTGCTCGGATTGCAGCTTTTGATCAGCGTGTGGAGATGCTCGGCAACTGTCTTGATGCAGGCTTCGAGACCTCGGCAAACCTAGCCTACAGGGGGCGCGGGCGCGGCTACAGCAGAGGCCGCGGGTGCAGCAATAGTAGGGGCCGCGGCCGAGGCAGGCGCCCCTCCCCAACTCCATCTGGTGGAAACGGCGGTGGCAGAGGTGGCCGTGGTCACCCACAGCAACAACGTGAGCAGCAAGCTTGAGACTACCCAGAGTGTCAAATCTGTTACAAGCATCATCCCGGAGGTGCTCGTGATTTTTGGCATCGGTATGATGATGAAGATGAACATGAGGAGAAGGGGGCCAACATGGTCGCCGACTCCTACAGCGTCGACATGAACTGGTATGCGGACACCAGCACCACAAATCACATCACAGGGGAGCTCGACAAGCTGACGATCAGAGACAAGTATCGTGGACATGACCAAGTGCATACCAGGGGTTCGGGTATGAAAATCACTCATGTTGGTAGTTCAATTGTCAAAACCCCCATGAAAAACTTGCATCTTAAAAGACTTTTTCCCACAATATCAGAGAACCTCCTTTATGTTCATAGATTTACCCGTGATAATCCTGTTCCCGTTGAATTCTATCCATATTTCTTTTTGGTAAAGGACTTGGACACGACGAGAATCCTTCTTATGGGCAAATGCTTGGGAGGTCTCTACCCACTCATATCTTCATCAACACCATCAAATGAACAGGCTTTCGTTGCTATCAAGCCTTCATCATCAAAGTGGCATAGTAGACTAGGTCATCCTTCGTCAGTTATTGTTAAATTTGTTCTTAGCAAGAATAAGCTTCCATACTCTCATGAGTCCAATATTGAGTCTATTTGTGGTCCATGTCAACAAGCTAAAAGTCATCAGTTGCCATATCCCATATCTACCAGAATTTTCACTACACCATTGCAACTTGTGTTTTCATATGTGTGGGGGCCATCCCACACCTCCGTTGGTAGGCACTCATATTATGTTAGTTTCATTGACGACTCTACCAAGTTTACATGGATCTACCTCCTCAATAAATGTTCTGAAGTATTTCAAGTCTTCAACAACTTCCAATTTTTTTTGAGCGCAAACTAAACACTAAAATCATCGCCATGCAAACCGGCTAGGGAGGTGAATACAGAAAACTAAATTCCTTTTTTCAAGAACTTGGCATTTCACATCATGTTGCATGTCCTCATGTTGCATGTACTCATGCCATATTGTTGAAGTAGGGCTAGCTCTACTAGCAAATTCATCCATGCCACTAAAATTCTGGGATGAAGCCTTCTTAACTGCCACATATCTCATCAACTTGCTACCCAGCAAGGTCATAAATTTTGAAACCCCCATCACACGCCTCTTTGGCTTCTCTCCTGACTATAAGTCACTACGTGTATTTGGTTGTGCTTGTTGGCCCAACCTTCGCCCGTATAATACATGCAATCTTGCATTCCACTCAAAGAAATGTGTGTTTCTTGGGTATAGTCCCATTCACAAAGGAGTCAAATGTCTAGATGTCTCTACTGGCCGGGCCTACATCTGTCGTGATGTAGTATTTGACGAATCAGTATTTCCCTTTGAATCACTTCATCCCAATGCTGAGCACTTCTCAAATAAGAAATCCTTCTTTTTCCACCACATCTCCAAAACTCTGATCATGGGGGCGACAATTGTACTAATCCAACTGATGATCCTACTAGTAGGACTGTGTCTCCATGTGTGCAGGGTCATGCAGCAGGAAATAGAGAAGAAATTGGTGGACAAAATGATCAGATTTTTGCAGAAAACGAGATCATATTTCATGCACCAGAAGAAGACAAAGCCAGTACGGAGCACGAGGCGGGTCTAGAGTCACCTGGAACTCCTGTTTGCCTGACCGCCTCAGATCAGGGGTGCAGATACGCGCCGAATCATGTGCCTAGTGGATTCCTCCCGTCGCGCCAATCAGCAGACGCCACATCGCCGCATGCGGACGAGCTGCACTCCGCACCGCGTCCCACGCGCGGGCAGACGACAGCGACGGGAGATTTTGTGGGGTCCGCATCGAGATCCCCGTCACATGCGCGTGCGCCAGCGACCAGCGGTGGATCCTCTGCGGCCATTTACTCTAGTGGATCAGACACACCTCAGGCCACACAGTCTAGTTCGGGATCTGCTATGGAAAGGGATTCTGAGAATTCTTTGGGATCCTTTGTGCCGAAGCCTTCTGCGCCATCTCCTGTAGCACGACCAACACGCACACATGAAAGCCAGCCTCAACAAGTTACAACTTCACGTGTCATGACACGGTCGCAAAAAGGTATAAGAAACCCAAAGGTCAGAACTGATGATACTGTTCCATATGGTATGGTGTGTATTGCAGGAGAACCAACGAAAGTGGAAGATGCACTTGGAGATCCCAAATGGAAAAATGCAATGGATGAAGAATATTCAGCACTTATGAGGAACAAGACTTGGCATCTTGTACCAGAGAAAAGAGGTAAAAATATCATTAACTGTAAGTGGGTTTACAGAATCAAAAGAAAGGCAGATAGCTCCATTGACAGGTATAAAGCTCGTTTGGTTGCAATAGGTTTGAAACAACGCTATGGTCTGGACTATGAGGATACTTTCAGTCCTGTTGTCAACAGTATTAGACTTGTGTTAGCCATTTCTGTGTCCAGGGGATGGAGCTTGAGACAGCTGGACGTTAAGAACGTGTTTTTGCATGTTGTTCTAGAAGAGGAGGTTTACATAATACAACAACCTGGGTATGTAAATAAGCGGGCACCTCATCATGTGTGCAAGCTTGATAAGGCACTTTATGGCTTGAAGCAAGCGCCAAGGACATGGTACTCAAGGTTAAGCTATCAGTTAAGGTGTTTAGGCTTTGCTGCATCTAAGGCTGACACTTCATTGTTCATCTACAACAAGGCAAACATAACTATATTTCTATTAGTATATGTTGATGATATCATAGTTGCAAGCTCCTCACAAAGTGCTACTAATGCTCTTCTGCATTATTTAAGCTCAGAGTTTGCTTTGAAGGATCTTGGTGATCTACACTTCTTCTTGGGCATTGAAGTAAAGAAGATTCAAGATGGCATAACACTAAACCAGGAAAAATATGTCCTAAGCTTCTAGCTCATATGGGGATGAAAGACTGTAAGCCTTCACCTACACCATTATCCTCTTCAGAAAAACTTTCAGCTTTTGAAGGTGAATTGCTTAAGGAAGAAGAAATCAAAAGATACAGAGTATAGTAGGAGCTCTACAGTACTTGACACTAACAAGGCCTAATATTTCCTTTGTTGTTAACAAGGTTTGTTGGTATCTTCATGCACGTACTACTATACATTGGACAACTATCAAAAGAATTGTACAGTATATAAAACATACTGTGAGTTTAAGCCTTCAAGTTAAGCGCTCCAACTCCACTCTTGTTAGTGCCTTCTCTGATGCTGACTGGGCAGGATGCAGTGATGACAGGAAGTCAACTGGAGGATTTGCAGTATTTTTTGGTTCTAATCTCATTTCTTCGAGTGCTAGGAAACAAGCCACAGTATACAGGTCAAGTACTGAAGCTGAATACAAGTCACTAACTAATGCTACTTCTGAAATCATTTGGGTTGAATCATTGCTCAATGAATTGGGAATTAAGCAGCATCGTGTGTCATGTTTGTGGTGTGACAATCTAGGAGCCACATATCTTTCTACAAACCCGGTATTTCATGCCAGAACCAAGGATATAGAAATTGACTTTCACTTTGTAAGAGAAAGGGTTGCAGAAAAGAAGTTAGACATATGATTCACTCCTTCTAGAGATCAAGTTGCAGATGGATTCACCAAAGCTTTGGCAGTCAAGCCGTTCAAGGAATTCAAGAAGAATCTTAATGTAGGATAGTTGAGATTAAGGGAGGGTGTTGGAATTAGAGATATGATGTAATCTAAACTGTTTATCTTCTCCCCTCCCGTAACAACTCCAAACTCTATTTTCTTGTAACAATCTGAATCCTAGCGATCGGGTATGACTTCTAAGCCACGGCAAGGGATCTACTTGCTCTCGATCAATATAACCCCACGCGGCTCTCTACGGAGAGTAGGAACGCTTCCATATAATACACAACAATACCAAAGTGGTGATTCATTTTCTTATACTAACGGAGCTTACAAGATTTTCTGTTGAAGTTTTGTGTTGTGAAGTTTTCAATTTTTGGTTAAGGATTTGATAAACTATGGAATAAGGAGTGGCAAGAGCCTAAGCTTGGGGATGCCTAAGGCACCCCAAGGTAATATTCAAGGATGCCAAAGAGCCTAAGCTTGGGGATGACCCGGGAAGGCATCCCCTCTTTCGTCTTCATTTATCGGTAACTTTACTTGAGGCTATATTTTTACTCCCCACATGATATGTGTTTTGCTTGGAGCGTCTTGTATGATTTGAGTCTTTGCTTTTTAGTTTTCCACAATCATCATTGCTCTACACACCTTTTGAGAGAGACACACATGAATCATGATTTATTAGAATACTCTATGTGTTTCACTTATATCTTTTGAGCTAGGCAAAATTGTTATAGTGCTTCACTTATATCTTTTTAGAGCATGGCGGTGGTTTTATTTTATAGAAATTGTTGAACTCTCATGCTTCACTTATATTATTTTGAGAGTCCTGAAAAACAGCATGGTAATTTGCTTTGGTTATAAAATTAGTCCTAATATGATAGGCATCCAAGAGTGATATAATAAAAACTTTCATATAAAGTGCATTGAATACTATGAGAAGTTTGATTCCTTATGATTGTTTTGAGATATGAAGATGGTGATATTAGAGTCATGCTAGCGAGTAGTTGTGAATTTGAGAAATACTTGTGTCAAAGTTTGTGATTCCGGTAGCATGCACGTATCGTGAACCGTTATGTGATGAGGTCAGAGCATGATTTATTAATTTATTGTCTTCCTTATGAGCGGCGGTCAGGGACGAGCGATGGTCTTTTCCTACCAATCTATCCCCCTAGGAGCATGCCCGTAGTACTTTGTTTTGATGACTAATAGATTTTCGCAATAAGTATGTGAGTTCTTTATGACTAATGTTGAGTCTGTGGATTATACGCACTCTCACCTTTCCGCCATTGCTAGCCTCTCTTGTACCGCACAAATTTCGTCGGTACCATAAACCCACCATATACCTTCCTCAAAAAAGCCACCATACCTACCTATTATGGCATTTCCATAGCCATTCCGAGATATATTGCCATGCAACTTTTTACCGTTCCGTTTATATGACACGCTCCATCATTGTCATATTGCTTTGCATGATCATGTAGTTGACATCGTATTTGTGGCAAAGCCACCATTCATAATTCTTTCATACATGTCGCTCTTGATTCATTGCACATCCCGGTACACCGTCGAAGGCATTCACACAGAGTCATATTTTGTCCTAAGTATCAAGATGTAATTCTTGAGTTGTAAGTAAATAAAAGTGTGATGATCTTCATTATTAGAGCATTGTCCCATGTGAGGAAAGGATAATGGAGACTATGATTCCCCAACAAGTCGGGATGAGACTCGGACGAAAAAAGAGGCCAAAAAATGAGAAAAGGCCCCAAAAAATGGGAGAAAAGAGACAAGGGGCAATGTTACTATCCTTTTACCACACTTGTGCTTCAAAGTAGCACCATGATCTTCATGATAGAAAGTCTCATATGATATCACCTTCATATACTAGTGGGAATTTTCATTTTAGAACTTGGCTTCTATATTCCAATGATGGGTTTCCTCAAAATACCCTAGGTCTTCATGAGCAAGTGAGTTGGATGCACACCCACTTAGTTTCTTTTTGAGCTTTCATAAACTTATAGCACTAGTGCATCCGTTGCTTGGAAATCCCTACTCGCCCACATTGATATCTATTAATGGGCATCTCCATAGCCCGTTGATACACTAGTTGATGTGAGACTATCTCCTTTTTGTCTTCTCCACAACCACCTTCTATTCCACCTATAGTGTTATATCCATGTCTCACGCTCATGTATTGCGTGAAAGTTGAAAAAGTTTGAGAACATCAAAAGTATGAAACAATTGCTTGGCTTGTCATTGGGGTTGTGCATGATTTGAATATTTTGTGTGATGAAGATGGAGCATAACTAGACTATATGATTTTGTAGGGATAAGCTTTCTTTGGCTATGTTATTTTGAGAAGACATAATTATTTTGTTAGTATGCTTGAAGTATTATTGTTTTTGTGTCAATATTAAACTTTCATTTTGAATCATACGGATCTGAAAATTCATGCCACAATAAAGAAATTACATGGATAAATATGTTAGGTAGCATTCCACATCAAAAATTCTTTTTTTATCATTTACCTGCTGGAGGACGAGCGGGAATTAATCTTGGGGATGCCTGATATGTCTCCAACGTATCTATAATTTTTCATTGTTCCATGCTATTATATTATCTATTTTGGATGTTTTATATACATTAATTTGCTATTTTATATGATTTTTGGGACTAACCAGTTAACCTAGAGCCTAGCGAGTGCTAGTTTCTGTTTTTTCCTTGTTTTAGAGTTTTCCACAAAAGGAATTCCAAACGGAGTCCAAATGGAATGAAACTTTTACGATGATTTTTCTTGGACCAGAAGACATCTAGAGGACTTGGAGTGGAAGTCAGAGAAGCCACGAGGCGGCCACAAGGTTGGAGGGCGCGCCCCCCACCCTTGTGGGACCCTCGTAACTCCAGCGACCTATTTCTTTTGCCTATATATTCTCATATACCCCAAAACCTACCAGGGGAGCCACGAAACCACTTTCCACTGCCGCAACCTTCTGTACCCGTGAGATCCCATCTAGGGGCCTTTTCCGGCGTCCTGCCGGAGGGGGATTCGATCATGGAGAGCTTCTATAGTCCTACGGTTCCATAGCTAGTATCTAGATGGCTTCTTCTCTCTCTTTGATTCTCAATACAAAGTTCTCCTTGACGTTCTTGGAGATCTATTCAACGTAAAACTTTTTTGCGGTGTGTTTGCCGAGATCCGATGAATGGTGGATTTATGATCAGCTTATCTATGAAAATTATTTGAATCTCCTATGAATTATTATATGCTTGATTTGATATCTTTGGAAGTCTCTTCGAACAATCGATTTGGTTTGGCCAACTAGATTGATTTTTCTTGCAATGGGAGAAGTGCTTAGCTTTGGGTTCAACCTTGCGGTGCTCGATCCTAGTGACTGATGTCTACTACACAACCTTCTTCTTGTAGACGTTGTTGGGCCTCCAAGTGCAGAGGTTTGTAGGATAGTAGAAAATTTCCCTCAGGTGGATGACCTAAGGTTTATCAATCCGTAGGAGGTGTAGGATGAAGATGGTCTCTCTCAAGCAACCCTGCAACCCAATAACAAAGAGTCTCTTGTGTCCCCAACACACCCAATACAATGGTAAATTGTATAGGTGCACTAGTTTGGCGAATAGATGGTGATACAAGTGGTTTATGGATAGTAGATAAAGGTTTTTGTAATCTGAAAATTTAAAAACAGCAAGGTAACTAATGATAAAAGTGAGCACAAACGGTATTGTAATGCGTTGAAACAAGGCCTAGGGTTCATACTTTCACTAGTGCAAGTCCTCTCAACAATAATAACATAATTGGATCATATAACTATCCCTCAACATGCAACAAAGAGTCACTCCAAAGTCACTAGTAGTGGAGAACAAACGAAGAGATTGTGGTAGGGGACGAAACCACCTCAAAGTTATTCTTTCCAATCAATCCGTTGGGCTATTCCTATAAGTGCCACAAACAGCCCTAGAGTTCGTACTAGAATAACACGTTAAGACACAAATCAACCAAAACCCTAATGTCACCTAGATACACCAATGTCACCTCAAGTATCCGTGGGTATGATTATACGATATGCATCACACAATCTCAGATTCATCTATTCAACCAACACATAGAACCTCAAAGAGTGCCCCAAAGTTTCTACCGGAGAGTCAAGACGAAAACGTGTGCGAACCCCTATGCATAGGTTCATGGGCGGAACCCGCAAGTTGATCACCAAAACATACATCAAGTGGATCAATAGAATACCCCATTGTCACCACGGGTATCCCACGCAAGACATACATCAAGTGTTCTCAAATCCTTAAAGACTCAATCTGATAAGATAACTTCAAAGGGAAAACTCAATCCATTACAAGAGAGTAGAGGGGGAGAAACATCATAAGATCCAACTATAATAGAAAAGCTCGTGATACATCAAGATCGTATCACCTCAAGAACACGAGAGAGAGAGAGAGAGAGAGATCAAACACATAGCTACTGGTACATACCCCCAGCCCCGAGGGAGAACTACTACCTCCTCGTCATGGAGAGCACCGGGATGATGAAGATGGCCACCGGAGAGGGATTCCCCCTCCGGTAGGGTGCCGGAACGGGTCTAGATTGGTTTTTGGTGGCTACGGAGGTTTCTGGCGGTGGAACTCCCATTCTATTATGCTCCCCGATGGTTTTAGGGTATATTCGTATATATAGGAGGAACAAGTATGTCAGGGGAGCCACGAGGGCCCCACGAGGGTGGAGGGCGCGCCCAGGGGGTGGGCGCGCCCCCTGCCTCATGCCTTCCTCGTTGCTTCCCTTACGTAGACCCCAAGTCTTCTGGATTGCTTCCGTTCCAAAAATAAGTTCCGTGAAGTTTCAGGCCATTGGACTCCGTTTGTTTTCCTTTTCTGCGATACTCTAAAACAAGGAAAAAATAGAAACTGGCACTGGGCTCTAGGTTAATAGGTTAGTCCCAAAAATCATATAAAATAGCATATAAATGCATATAAAACATCCAAGGTTGATAATATAATAGCATGGAACAATCAAATATTATAGATACGTTGGAGACGTATCAGTGACAGAAGGGGAACTGACACATATTGTATTGTTGCCATCGAGGATAACAAGATGTGGTTTTCATCATATTGCTTGAGTTAATCCTGCTACATCTTGTCATCTTACTTAATGTGTTACTCTGTTCTTATGAACTTAATACTCTAGATGCAGGCAGGAGTCGCTCGATGCGTGAAGTAATAGTAGTAGATGCAGAATCGTTTCAGTCTACTTGACATAGACGTGGTGCCTATATTCATGATCATTGCCTTAGATATCGTCATAACTTTGAGTTTTTCTATCAATTGCTCGGTAGTAATTTGTTCACGCACTGTAATATTTTCTATCTTGGGAGAAGCTTCTAGTGAAACCTACGGCCCCCGGGTCTATTTTCCATCATATAAGTTTCTGATCTACAATTTTAGTTTCCTATTTAATTTCTTTGCAATATTTTACTTTTCGTTCCATAAACCAAAAATACCAAAAATATTACTTTACTGTTGATCCATCTATATCAGATCTCACTTTGCAAATAACCGTGAAGGGATTGGCAACCCCTTTGTCGTATTGTGTGCAAGTTGGTGTTTGTTTGTGCAGTTATTCGGTGGCTTGTTGCATTGTCTCCTACTGGATTGATACCTTGGTTCTCAAAAGCTTAGGGAAATACTTACTCTACTTTTCTACATCACCTTTCCTCTTCAGGGGAAAAACCAACGCAAGCTCAAGAGGTAGCAGTACACTGAAACTATAAGTCTACAACATATCTTCGGATATGGATGTTATCCGAGTTAGAATTCGTATCCGAGGCTATTTCCTGTACCACATCCGGAGTTGTATCCACTTAGTGCCATCGGATATTATGCACATCCGGATTTGCTTCCACTCAGATGCAGATTTTTTTCTGTCATATTAACATTTTATCGGATATGAATGTCGGATAATTCAGATTATCCACTGCCAATTTCCACCCCTGCCCACTAGGCACCAGGGCGCACCTACCCCCTAGCATGCCCTGGTGGGTTGTGGGCCCCACGTGAGCCTTCCCGACTCCAATTTCTTATGGTATACTTGTTTTTCAAGATAAAAATTCTTTATATATACCCCCGGGTGTTTCGATTACCACATTTTAGAAATATCCTCTGTTCTTGTTTCGTGCTATTTTTCAGTCAACTAGAACAATGCATGTGCATTGCAATGGGATATAAATATTCTAGTACGTTAGCTTGTGATTTACTTCTCAATAATAATGCGATTGTGTAAATAAATGTTCATCAAATTCTGACCGTAAATTACCTTATATTTTGATTAGAAGTTTGATAAGTAAAATAAAGTGGAATTGGTTCAGAAGGTAAGTAAATTAAGCTGATTGATTATCATATACATGGAAGGTTGGATGAAGGGGTGGTGGGAAGAAAGGTGAAATGGGAACCTTACGTTCTTTTTAAGTAGTAGAGAAATCTAGATCGCCATGGCTTCACCAAGCTCTTCCAAGCACAAGTTCTATGAGAAGGCCATCAACCCCTACCTACCGGAGGTGATGAGGCACCCTCAAGACATTGAGATGCGTGAGCGGTGCTCCACATCTGGGATGTTCAAGGGGCCAACAAGACGGGAAGCTGTCAGGACCCCGATCCTAAGTCACACGATCTAGCATGTAACACATCATATCACATTGCTTCCTCACGCACTGTATTCCCATGGCTGCAGCCTTACCTTGGTCGGGACCGTTTGCGCCTTTTGGCTCATAGATATGATTGTGTCGCTAGCATCCATATGATAGAGAACCAAGGCCGACATGAGTAGTTGTAAACCCAAGGTGGCACAAACTTACAAGGACAGGCATACATGACCCATCAATGCACGTGTCGGTTAGCAGCGAGTGTAATCGAGTCATAGCAAGCTACAAGGACTCTAGTAAAACACCACGTGACATTTCCCTGAAGGGATAGACACAGGAGCAAGGAAGGACACATGCCGACCAATCCATGTGTTCCGGAGTAGTAGCAAGCTACCATGACTCAGCGGAAGCACTAGGATACATTTAACCATAAAGACAGGCTACCAAGAATAAACAACTAGGTATCGGATCCCACACATACCAAGCATTTCAATAACATACACACAATATGCTCGATATGTGTAAATACAACCTGTCATCACAACATAGCTCTATGACTCAAAGTATTTATTCAATAGGCTTCGAGGTGCCAGATATTACAAACATGGGTCTCACGATCCAACATACAAGTCATACAAGCAACAAGCGCAAGCAAAAAGATGTCTGAGTACAGACATATGAAAAGAAAGAAGGCTAGAAGCCTGACTATCTACAAGACCCTCCAAAGGAACCAGACCTCTGTCTAGGATTTCCAAGCTAATTGTCGAAGCCCACGTGGAACTACTAGTGAGACTGAAGTCTGCTCTGCAAAAACATAAATTAAGAAAACGTGAGTACAAATGTACTCAGCAAGACTTACATTAGAACTAGCTACATATGCACCAATATCAACAAAGGGGGTGGTGGAGTTTAACTGCAGCAAGCAGCTTTGACTCAGTGGCTACCATGTACTACGGCTACCAGCATTTTATTTGAGGTGAGAAAGCACACACGAGTCCACGTATTCACCAAAACAATACACTACTATGGATCCGCTCTCGTCTCCCTACGAGAAGGTCATCCATAGCACTCACACTTATCTTGTGTATTTTAGAGTATCCACTTCCAATTATCTATGAACAATCTAAGATTTCCAAGTAGTCCATATCCTCGAACGTGTCTATTCGAATATATAATTTATAACCCTGCAGGGGTGTACTTCTTGACACACGCTCTCACCACTTATCATCGATAACACGACATGTACATGGCAACCTTCAAGCGGAAGCTCGGTGAGGGTGTCGGCCATGACCTGACTAACCACGCAAGTCTCTAGTCCAAGTTTATTGCCTATTTGAGTTCCATCCGCAAGGAAGTCCGGCCAAGGTTTCCACTACGGCCCCAAACGATGTGTGTAGGGTTCCCGAGCCCACCAAACGGGTACCACTGTACACTATGCCATGTTGTATCTACCGCATCATAGCCCACCCCTAGGGTCACCGCTACGTACGGCCTCCAACACATATCCTACAAACACCAGAAACTAGTTGCAACTCCTGGACAGAGATCAAGGCGATCAATAAGTCAAGAGGGTCCATGGGTTTCGATCCCAATGCATAGTAGTAGCTATCTTGGATCACAAACACAAAAGCTCAGTTCCCGAGGACGGATTCAATGAGACAACCCACCATGTACTCCTACATGGCATGTCATCACTACCTTTACCAAATTGTGTTCACACGCTTAGCTCAGACATAGTAGGACATGTTCACCACCATTCCAATCCATCCCAGATGAATCAAACCTGACACAACTCTAAGCATAGCAGGCATAACAAGAAAGCATGAATGAGTGGGCAAATCATGGCTCAAACAACTCCTGCTCATACTAGTGGGTTTTTACTAATTACTGTGGCAAAGACAGGTCGTGTAGAGGAATGGGTTCAACTACCACAACATGTAAAAACTGAATCATTGTTGTCCTAATGCAGCAAAAGAGAGCAGGAGCAAGAGAGTGGGATTGTATCAGAATGCTCAAAGGGGGTTGTCGGTGTCAAAACCGGCGGATCTCGGGTAGGGGGTCCCGAACTGTGCGTCTAGGCCGGATGGTAACAGGAGGCAGGGAACACGATGTTTTACCCAGGTTAGGGCCCTCTTGATGGAGGTAAAACCCTACGTCCTGCTTGATTAATATTGATGATATGGGTAGTACAAGAGTAGATCTACCACGAGGTCAAGGAGGCTAAACCCTAGAAGCTAGCCTACGGTATGATTGTTGTATATGGAGTTGATTGCCTACGGACTACAACCCTCCGTTTATATAGACACCGGATAGGGTTTGGGTTACATGGAGTCGGTTACAATGGTAGGAGATCTTGAATATCCACATCGCTAAGCTTTCCTTCCACGCCAAGGATAGTCCCATCCGGACACGGGACGAAGTCTTCAATCTTGTATCTTCATAGTCCAGGAGTCTGGCTGAAGGTATAGTCCGGCTACCCGAACACCCCCTAATCCAGGACTCCCTCAGTAGCCCCTGAACCAGGCTTCAATGACGACGAGTCCGGCGCGCAAATTGTCTTCGGCATTACAAGGCGGGTTCCTCCTCCAAGTCCTTCATAGAAGATTGTAAACACCAAGAGTAGTGTCCGGCTCTGCAAAATAAGTTTCCACATATTGCCATAGAGAGAATAATATTAACACAAATCAAATCTGCTGACGTATTCCGCAGTGCGTCATCACACTACGGCCAAGTCCTTTACTCGAATCGTTTTTACTTTTCCACCCCAGCACATTTTGCGAAGTGGTTTCCTTGGCACGTCTTGTCAAAGCAGAGATCGTGTACCCCCTTTACGGGATTCTCATCAATACGGACGTGGGTAACCCAACCGCGCCATTTATCACGACGCTTGGAAGGCAAGCGAGTTTTACTAGGCTGGTGGGGACGCACAACCGCATCTGCCAATATAAGGGGATAAGGATCCACCTTTTTACCTACGCCTTCTTCCTCCTTTGCCTATCCATCTCCTGCGCACTCGAGCTCCAGTGCCCAAGCCCGCAGTTCCCACCTCAACCTTCTCCAACAATGTCCGGAGCGGGAGGCAAGTGGATGGTCTCCTCCGTCACGGAGGGCCATGTCAAAAAGCTAAGGAAGGCCGGATACTTGTCCAAAGACATCGCGCACCGGCTTCCCGAAAAGGGGCAGCTTCTCCCCACCCCAAGGCCCCATGAGAGGGTAGTATTTCTTCCCCACTTCCTCCGCAGACTGGGTTTTCCAATCCACCCATTTGTCCGGGGGCTCATGTTCTCCTACGGCCTGGATTTCCATGATCTGGCCCCGAACTTTATCCTCAACATCTCGGCGTTTATCGTCGTGTGCGAGGCCTTCCTCCGCGTCCGCCCCCATTTCGGCCTCTGGCTCAAGACCTTCAACGTCAAGCCCAAGGTGGTGCGCGGCAGCCAGGCGGAGTGCGGAGGCGCCATGGCGGGCAAGATGGCCAACGTCCTATGGTTCGAGGGCTCTTTTGTGGAGACCCTAAAGGGGTGGCAATCCGGGTGGTTTTACATCACCGAGCCACGCGATCTGAACTGGATCGCAGCCCCCGAGTTCCGATCCGGACCCCCCACGCGGCTTATGTCCTGGAATGAGACGGGCCTGTCATGGGGTGACGAAAAAGAGGTGACCGGATTGCAAACATGCATCCAGTCCCTGGTGAACAAGCCAATCCGGCTTGTTAATGTAATCCAGGTTATGCTCATCCGCCGGATCCTCCCGTGCCAACAACGGGATTTTAATCTGTGGGAGTTCGACCCGGCGCAGCACCAAACCCTTAGCAAGCTCTTCGACACGACGTACGAAGATGCCTGTAAGGTGCTATTCAAGGGCGCCGAGGCTCCCGCATCCGCTTCTGAGGACCGCGGATACAGCTCGCAGCGTCACGCTAGCGAGGTAAGCTATTTTCACCTTTTACAGGATGTTAAGTTTTTTCATAGTTTGACTCTATGCGGGATCTAAACTCCCTCACCTTTGACAGGCTTGGCAGGTGCAGTCCGGATCAATTCACTGTCCGGCTCCCTTGCCCAAAGACCCAGCCCCTGCTCTCCTAGTGAAGCTGCTGGTTCCGGCGCCTTATGTGGTGTCGGAGAAGAAGGCCAAGAAGAAGAAGGCCACGGGGACTCGAAAGAGTGCCCGTAATGTGGTGGTGTCGGACTCGTCATCCGACGAGTCCGAGACGCTCTCCTCCCGTGAGAACGAGGAGGAGGAAGAAGAAAACTCTCCCCCTCCAGCGGGGGGAGGAAAGAAAAGGAAGGCCGCCCCAACGGGGGAGGCCGAAGGGTCCAGGATGAGGAAGACCCCTCCGCCGAACTACTCCCCCGACGCTGAAGATGACGAAGAGGAGTGGCTAGATAGGGCCAAGCGTCCGGCGAAATCGTAAGTATTCGGATATCAGAGTAACTCATGACGTTCGTTTGTCGCACAGCTTTCCCTAATGTCGAACATAATTATGCAGCCCGCCCCGGGCCGAACTCAAGGAGTCATCGAGCGGCTCCCTGGATTCATCGGACGTGAACTCAGTTCCGCCCGCTGTCTCCCCCCGCACTGCAGACGACACCGAAGTGGCGTCGCGACAAGCTCCGGGGCAGGAGGAGGTGGTCCTAGAGGAGCCGCAAGGCGACCTCCCGGACCCCAGGAGTAAAGGGGACAAGACCCCCCAGGGCTCCAAGTCCGGCCTTGTGCCGGACACCGCGCCGGAATCTTCAACAGTTCCGGACCGCGGTAGGCGAACTCCTTCCAAGAGGAGCAAGCCTTCTGAGCCGGCGGCCTCCGTCCAACCGGAGGTGCCGGACAATCTGCTGGAGGTGCTTGACGGCGCCTCCATCGACGAGGAGCACCGTACTATTATGAGTACGGTGATCCAGAAGGTTCAGTCCGGCAAGAGCGGACTGAGTGAAGCTTGCGCTAGCCTCCTAACAGGCTTCGAGGTAAGTAAAAAATATGTAAAAATATAAATGCATAGACAGTAGCCCCTGATGCTCTGTTTGGCGTTCGGAAAGAAAAGCCGAATAGAGGATCTATTAAATTTCGCAGGAGTCTAACAACAAAGAGTCAATATGCGTATGCAGGCTTCACTGCTAGCCACCGCCGCTCTGACTGAGGAGGTGGGTGCCCTGAAACAGGGCCTCGAGCGGACCGAGCAAGAGCTCGGCCTTGCCAAGCGGCAGCTCGAGGAGAAAGAAGGTATGAAAATACCTTACAGAAAAAGTGCCTATAAAAAACGTGATTGCAAAAAATAACAGGATTGTACTGCTTATTGTAGGGGCCATGACTGAGGTGGCGACCCTCAAGCAAGCGCTGTCCGAGGTCGAAAAGAAAGCGGCCGCGGAGCGCACCGAGCGAGAGAGACTTGAGGCCCAGGTCGGTGAGGTGTAGCAAGAGCTTCAGGCTCTCCTGAAAAAACATGAGAGTTTGGAGCTTGAGTCGAAGACGCAAGCATCCGAGCTCGCGGCGGCCCTGGAGACTGCCAAGTCTGCCAAGGCCGAAGCCCAAAAGGCCCTCCAAGAGTTGGAGGAGATGAAGAAGATTGCAGCGGGTAAGGCATTCTTTATGCAAAGCAGAAATATAAAAGTAAACTACTTGTTACTTACCCGAATCCGGAGCTCTCCAGGGGCATTCGCAGATCTTCCCCGCAGCGTATCCGCCGCCGCCGCATTCTACCGAGCTGAAGAGGGTAGCTCGACGGAGAAGGTGTTCTGGTCTCAGTATGCTGAGGCCGGACCCCTTGTGCCCTTGAGCGACCAGCTGAAATAGTTGGTCGAGCACCACAAGGCGGCTGAACAGGCCATGAAGGGCTTCATAGTTCGGCTGTGGCCCAGAGAGGCGCTGCCTGGGAGCTATTTCGGGCTGGTGCGACGGCTGGTGGAGGCCTGTCCGAGGCTCGAGGTCATCAAGCGCTCCGTCTGCATTGAAGGTGCCCGTCGGGCCCTTGCCCGTGCAAAGGTGCATTGGGGTAAGCTAGACGGTGAGAAGCTTGTGAAGGACGGTCCGCCGCCGGGGAAGGAGTATCGCAAGCCCGAGAACTACTACAAGGATGTTCTTGCAGGTGCCCGCCTTGTGGCGGATGAATGTACCAAGGATGTGATATTTGAATGAACTCGCTCGTGTTTATCCTGTGCGCTGAAAACTTGTTCATATGCGCTAAGCAATGCTTATTGAATTTAAAATATTACTTTCTGTGTGGCCGTTTATCAAAAAATTGAGAGATGGCCAGTCGTCGGCTTCTGCCCCCATGCCACTAGTGCTGGGGTGTTCGGGATAAACCTGAGCGCTCTTTTTCCCATAGTTGGGTCCTTCGAGGGAGGCGCTCAGCACAACGAACCAGGCAATCGGACTATAATGCTTGAACACTCTCACTTAGCCATAGAACTCTATAATTTTAAATTTCGGCGAAGCCCCTAGTTCGGAAGACCGAGTTCGGGGCGCTATCCACGCCTTGGTCGGACAAAGCCAGCTCCTCGCTCGAAGCGGCATAAGCCTTTAGGGACTCGAAAAACCTCTCGAACAGCGACCGGTCTCTCGCCACATCATGATAGTCAGTTTTAGCTTTCTCCACTGAGGTGCTTAACCCAGCTGAACCGAGGCACAATCACAGTGGTTCTCCTAGTGCTACCTTAGCCGATAGAGCGGAACGTAAGGCACCAAAACATAGGGGCCGGGCAAACCCAACTATTGACCCAAATCATGATTCGGAGCCGATGCATATAGTGCTATAAGTTCGGGGTGCTGCACTTGTGAAAGTGTACGGACTTCTCACACCATTATGAGGGGTACTGAAGCCCCTGGCGTGTTTGCCGTACCATGGTGTACGGGTGCAATCATGTCATTTAATAAACATAAATGTGAAAAGAAGATAATGCAAAAAATAGACAAGAAGCTAAGCATTGTTTATAGAGAGGCTATTTATCAAAGCTGAACGATACAAATAGTGCGGTAAGCAAAAGATGTTGGACTATTCAGTATGTCCTGACCAGGGGCAGGCCGCGGAATTGTATTTAAAACAGGTATACCGCTCGTAACAGAGACCACCTGGGACTTCCATAATGCGGCATGGCTTGTCTGCCTCCCTGGATCTTGCATCGTTTGTGCGGCAGTCGAATTGCGGAACAGGTCGTCCAAAGTATGGAGTCCTGAAAGTAAGAAAAAATTAAAAAAGAATACGGCAGCCCCTAGTATGTTTTAAGCCGTATTTTGGGCGTGCCGTTATTGTGCCCCTTCCCCTGTGCCCATGGTATTTCAAGGGCGTAGTTATGTACACGAGGTACTGGTTTCGCTATGTCGCGAAAACTGGGGTTGGGGCCGCATTGCTACACTTGCTCAGAGTGTGCCAGGCGGTCCTTCTGTGGGTTACTTCAGTCGCGCTTGGCAGTGTCTGGCTTTTTAATGGACGGACTGGAGAATTGGCTGAGAAGGCTACTTTGTACCTCCGCTGCGAGAGCCGTCGTATGCTCCTCCGTACGGAGGGAGTGTTCGGTGTTTCCGTTGACCGTAATTACTCCTCGAGGGCCTGGCATCTTGAGCTTGAGATATGCGTAGTGCGGCACCGCGTTGAACTTTGCGAATGCGGTTCATCCGAGCAGGGCATGATAGCCACTGCGAAACGGGACTATATCAAAGATTAACTCTTCGCTTCGGAAATTGTCCGGGGATCCGAAGACCACGTCAAGTGTTACTGAGCCTGTATAGTTGGCTTCTACACCTGGTATAACGCCTTTAAAGGTCGTTCTTGTGGGCTTAATCCTTGAGGGATCTATGCCCATTTTCCGCACTGTATCCTGATAAAGCAGGTTCAGGCTACTGCCGCCGTCCATGAGGACTCTTGTGAGATGAAATCCGTCGATGATTGGGTCAAGAACCAATGTGGTGAAGCCGCCATGACGGATGCTAGTGGGATGGTCCCTTCGATCAAAAGTGATCGGGCAGGAGGACCATGGGTTGAACTTTGGTGCGACTGGCTCTATCGCGTATACGTCCCGTAGCGCACGCTTTCGCTCCCGCTTGGGAATGTGGGTTGCGTATATCATGTTCACTATCCGCACTTGTGGGGGAAAGCCCTTCTGTCCATTGTTGTTTGGCGGCTTGGGCTCCTCGTCGTCGCTGTGTAGCCCCTTGTCTCTGCTTTCGGCCCTTAACTTGCCTGCCTGCTTGAACACCCAACAATCCCTGTTAGTGTGATTGGCTGGCCTTTCGGGGGTGCCATGTATCTGGCACAAGTGATCGAGTATTCGGTCCAAACTGGACGTGCCCTGAGTATTCTTTTTGAATGGCTTTTTCCGCTCACCGGATTTATAGCCTTTGAATCCGGCGTTGACTGCCGTGTCTTCATTGCTGTCGCTGTTAACGCGGCGCTTTTGCTTATTCCGACGTGTCCTGCCACTTTTGTCCTTGGTATCCGAATTACCAGGGTTCTTTGATAAGTTGTTACTGCGAGCTAGCCAGCTGTCTTCTCCCGCGCAAAAGCGGGTCATGAGTGTCATGAGGGCTGCCATGGATTTCGGCTTTTCCTGTCCCAGGTGCCAGGCAAGCCACTCGTCGCGGATGTTATGCTTGAAGGCTTCTAGGGCCTCTGCGTCTGGACAGTCGACTATCTGGTTTTTCTTTGTTAGGAACCGTGTCCAGAATTGTCTGGCCGATTCCTCTGGCTACTGAATTATGTGGCTTATGTCGTCGGCATCCGGCGGTCGCACGTAAGTGCCCTGGAAGTTGTCGAGGAATGCGGCTTCCAGGTCCTCCCAAGAACCGATTGAGTCTGCTGGCAAGCTGTTAAGCCAATGCCGGGCCGGTCCTTTAAATTTGAGCGGGAGGTATTTGATGGCGTGTAGATCATCGCCGCATGCCATGTGGATGTGAAGGAGATAGTCCTCAATCCATACCGCCGGATCTGTTGTGCCATCGTATGATTCGATGTTTATGGGTTTGAAACCCTCTGGGATTTTATGATCCATTACTTCATTTGTGAAGCATAGCGGGTGTGCGGCGCCTCTGTACTGGGCTATATCACGACGCAGCTCGGAAGAGCTATGTCTGTTGTGTTCGGCCCGGCCGGATTTGTTGTATCCGGAGTGAAGATCATTGTCACATGCCGTAGGGCGCCTGCGCGATCCGTAGATCAATCTTGTTTGTCTTGCCTTATCCTCCAGTATGTCTCGCAGGTCGGGCGCATTTTCCCGTGCCTTAGTTGAGCGGCGTCGGGGCATGGCTTGGGTGGAGGGCCGAGAGGCCTCCCTGTCGCGGCTGCGAGGTGGCCGGTCTGCCATGTCATGCGCTGGTGATGTAGGTGCTTCCTCCTCTGATTGGGGTAGCGGCCTGCGCTTCGGGTAACTCTTGGAGGGGCGTTCGAGTTCATACTCTTCGGCCGCAAGGACTTCAGTCCATCTGTCAGCTAGCAAATCTTGGGCAGCTCTAAGCTGTTGCTACTTTTTCTTGAGGCTGCTTGCCGGGGCTAAAAGCCTGCATTTAAAACGCTCTTGTTCGGCGGGGTCTGATGGTATGACGAATTCGTCGTCATCGAGGCTTGCCTCGTCTTCGGAGGGAGGCGTATAGTTATCATCCTCGACCTCTCGGTCTGCCGCTCTCTCATGAGGGCTGGCTTCTCCATCTTCTTGTGCCGAATCTTGCTGAGGTGGGTGTTCTTCGGTGCTATCCGGGGTAGTATTATCTCCCGTGCCGGAATCACCGTTTTTTCTTTGGCGGGATTTAGAGCGGCGCCACTGACGCCGACGCTTTGGCTGTTTCTTGGGGGCGTCATCCCCCACTGTTCCATCGCCATCTCCATCTTTTGGAGTATCCACCATATATATGTCATATGACGAGGTGGCCTTCCAGCGCCCTACAGGTGCTGGTTCCTGTTCGTCTCCTACATCGTCATCCATGCCGTCGATGTCTTCGGAGCTGAAGTCAAGCATGTCGGTTAGATCGTCGACAGTGGCTACAAAGTGGGTGGTGGGTGGGCTTTGAATTTCCTCATCGTCCGTATCCCGCCCTTGCTGACCGTAGTCCGGCCAGGGCTCTCCTGATAAAGAGAGAGACTTAAGAGAATTCAGGATGTCGCCAAAAGGCGAATGCTGAAAGACGTCTGCGGCGGTGAACTCCATTATCGGCGCCCAATCTGATTCGATTGGCAGGGGCGCGGGGGGTTCGGAGTCCGGGGAGGAGTCCGGGTCCTCGGAGTCACAGGTCGTGCAGAGTGCGGGGCTAGTGTTCGGCTCGATCGTTTTTGGGATCGCAGCCCCCTAGGTGACGTCCAACCGCTCATCCTCGATTGGCGCAATAGGCTCCGAGTTAGGGGTCGGAACCGATGCGTGTGCGGCCTCCAGGACACTGTCCGGAGGCAGAGCTAGATCATGCCCCTCGAGATAGTGTGGCGCGCTTGGCCGTGGCTCGAACCTGTCGAAGATCAAGTCTCCGCGGATGTCAGCCGTGTAGTTTAAGCTTCCAAACCTGACTTGATGGCCAGGGGCGTAGCTTTCGATCTGCTCCAGGTGGCCAAGTGAATTGGCCCACAGAGCGAAGCCACCGAAGACGAAGATCTGTCCGGGGAGAAAAGTCTCACCCTGGACCGTATCGTTGTTGATGATCAAAGGAGCCATCGGGCCTAAAGGCGACGACACAGAGGAACTCTTAATGAAAGCACCAATGTCGGTGTCAAAACCGGCGGATCTCGGGTAGGGGGTCCCGAACTGTGCGTCTAGGCCGGATGGTAACAGGAGGCATGGAACACGATGTTTTGCCCAGGTTAGGGCCCTCTTGATGGTGGTAAAACCCTACATCCTGCTTGATTAATATTGATGATATGGGTAGTACAAGAGTAGATCTACCACGAGATCAAGGAGGCTAAACCCTAGAAGCTAGCCTACGGTATGATTGTTGTATATGGGGTTGATTGCCTATGGACTACAACCCTCCGGTTTATATAGACACCGGATAGGGTTAGGGTTACATGGAGTCGGTTACAATGGTAAGAGATCTTGAATATCCGCATCGCCAAGCTTGCCTTCCACGCTGAGGAAAGTCCCATCCGGACACGGGACGAAGTCTTCAATCTTGTATCTTCATAGTCAAGGAGTCCGGCTGAAGGTATAGTCCGGCTACCCGAACACCCCCTAATCTAGGACTCCCTCAGGGGTTTTCTTGGCTGGCACTTCTGAACACAGGACTGTTCTTCATCGGTGTCATCGATCACATTGTCGGAACAGCCTCTACTAGGAGGGGCAAACACCGGCAAACAAGCGAGTACACAATCAATGCAATGCTATAATATGATGCATGATCATGACATGGTGATATGCTGTGATTTGGGCTAGTGCAAATAGCAATAGTTTAAATGAAGTTGGTTTCAACCCAAGGTTCAAATTCAAACTCCATGTAAGGCATTTCAAATGCCATTTAATCAAATTGTCATGTAAAGCAGCTTTAGGTTGTTCAAACATGCATGAGAATGCCATAAACAGAGTCTTCATATTTTTCTGATAATTTTTCATATATAAATTATTTCATTTGGAGTTACGGTTGAATTTCTATGGATTTTTGGAGTTTGAACTATTTTCTGGAATTTCCTATTTGTTTGAATTAAAATAAATACGGAAAAGGAATTACAGTGTCAGCACTACATCATCACTGCATCAGCAGGTCAACGGGTCAGCCAGGTCAAACCTGACCAGTGGGGCCCATTGGTCAATGACCCATTTTAGTTAACCGTGGTATTGGTGTTAAACTAAACCTAAACTAATTACTGTCAAAGGTCGAGCCCACCTGTCATGGGGACAGAGGAGGCCATTGGTGCTAACTAAGCTAGGATTAGGCCGGTGCCTCGTCGCCGGCGAGGTCAGTGGCGGCGGAGCGCGTTAGGTTTCGCCCTCCGTCGACCAAATTTATGACGGAGGGGCCTGCCGTGGAGCTGATGCTCGTCCGCGTCCAACGGAGCAAGCAGTAGCGGCTGGTGTGGTCTAGAACCTCGGCTACAACAACGACAAGTGGCGGCTACAGTACGGGTTAGCACGGCGAGGCACTACGCTTGGCAAGCGAGCGAGCTAAGCATCTAGGCAGAATCCTAGGAGCACAGTGAGCTCGAGGACACGCTCAAAAGCGAGCGGCCACAGCTCGGCGAGAGGCCGACTTCGGTGAGCTTTCGGCTTCGGTGAAACGACGGCTCCGGAAACCAATAGACGCGGAAAAGAGGGGGGTTAGAGGTAGGACCTCACAGCGAGGTCGAAGGCAGTCTCAGCAGGCTTGGGATGACCAGCAAGTAATGATTCGAGCAACATCGGCCGATGGGTCCGAGGTAGAAGACGAGCTCGTAGGCGTCTCTGCAGGGTGTCCAGGCTCGTGGGATTCAGCATGGAGGTGCACCGCAGTGAGGCGGAGCTCGTGGGCTAGCTGGCTAGGCGTGGGGAGGTCGGTGTCCATGGTATTGCTCGTCGGCGTTCTCAGTGCATCCGGGGGAGAACGAGGGAGAGAGAAAGAGGAGGGGCATGGGTGCGGGAAGAGTCGAGAGGCAGTCAGGGTGTGTGTGTGGCATCTCCGGGGGCGTCTAGGGAGAAGCGGCAAGTGGGAGCTGGCTGGCGTGTGCACGCGTGCGGCGAGCAAGCTCTCAGCATCCTCCTGGCAAGAGGAGAACGATGACTGGCCACTGGGCCAGTTGGGCCGGTTGGGCTATCACGATGCTGGGCCACGGTAGGTCTTCTCTCTCTTCTCTTTCCTTTTTTCTCTGTTTTCTGTTTTGTTCCTCTGTTTCGATTTAGCAAAATACTAAATCATTTTTTAAAATTCCTGAAATAAATTGTGGACCATATCTGAATAATTCCAAAGGCCCTCAAATAATTTCAGAATTATTAGAGCATTTAAAATATCTATAGCAATTAAATGCTCCAATTCAAATACATTATGACTTATCAAAAATCTAAAAATGTCCTAGAATAGTGTGCACCATTCACTAGTACAGCGAGGTGCTATACAGACGGTTTTTAATCCCTTTTCACGATGTCATTTTGAACCGTCGCCAAGTGAGTGTGGGCGATAGGGGGTCATTCCCACACGACCCAGAAATCGTCAGCGATAGGCCCTCCGGTCACACACGCTAGGCAAAATGAGATCGTGTCCGACGGGCGAGCGATCAAATATAATTATACAGGCCCAATCGGTTCTAGTGGTAAGTACATCCCACACAGTCAGTCCCAGACAAACGTTTCCGTTTGTTATGTACATTCCACATAGTCAATCCAAGCAATACGTTTCTGTTCTTATGTACATCCCACACAGTCAATCCAAGAAGTACGTTTCCGTTTGTATGTACATCCCACACAGTCTATCCAGGGTAAACTTTTCCTTTTGTATATACATCCCACACTGTTTTATGTATAGCCTCATGTGTGATAGGTGTACCTTTCACACACGCTCTGCCTCGGTTAACCATGTGTGATATGTATAGCCTCATGAAGAAAACTGTATGGCTTTGGGCTATCCATCAAAACCGCTTTTACTGCTAGAATCGTTTGCAAAGTTCCATGACCCATTTAGCACGTTTATTAGTTTACAATTAATAATTCCAGTATTACGCAAATTCAAATTTCATTTCGAACAATTGTTTGCCAATTTCATATCAGGCACATAAATATATTTTAACATCACAGTACGTACGATAGCTACTTAAAAACAGCACAGTACAACATATAGCTAGTTCACCTTCATAAGAAAAATATTAGAACAATATATTCATTTCTCTAATCGAGATCATCCAGGCTCATCTTATCCACCTCTACTTTCAGTTCAGTAAGAACCTATTTTGCACTGACCAACTGGGAAAGTGCCTCCTCCTTCGCCAACACCATCTTAGCAAAGTCTAATTTAAAAAATCCGAGCTCATTCTCCATCCTCCTCTTTTTCCCCGCATCTTGAAATATTCTTCAGTGTTGACAACACTTTCTCTAAGCCTACCTATGTTCTCTTATACATGCTCCAAAGCTTTGCTAGGCACATCTGCAAAGACTGTGGCCACTCTTGATCAACCCACTCCATGTAAGAACACTTCCGTTCATCCTATAATATTTAAAACTAGATCAGTAACAATTGTAGGGGAATGGATTTCTAGAAACATAGAAAATCACCAAATACATATTTTGAAAAACTGAAGAAACAGGTTAATTATGACAAATCTTCGCAAAAAGATAAATGTGCAAATGAATTAATTTCTACTAAGACAACAACCAAATTCTGAAACATCAGAAGCTATAATTAACTACAACAACACTACAAGTTCTTAGTCATGTACTATAAATAACAAATTGAACATTTTATGGGGAAGCTAAATATAACTGCAATAGTATAGCGACAATGTTTGGATGACATCAAATTGATGCTAACAGGTGAGTACATGCACAAATTTAGTGACTTAGAACTAATAGCACTAAGGCCGTCCACTATGTATGCCAAAACCAGTGTCAAGACAACTATTGCTACATTTGGCACCGGTGCCCTGCACTGGCGAGCCGATGCAGCGGAAAAAATCAGTGAACCAGACTCCGGAGCACCAGTTGTTATGATTCCCAGTTCCTTCGTGCCATAAAGATTTAATATTTTACTGCTTGGCTGCTCGGATGTGTGGACCAAAGTTGGCTGCACAAACTGCTGAAGCGGTGCCAAATAATTTTCTAATGGCACCACTAATGAGATGGCAACATTATTAGATACTAGGTACAAATAGTGACACTGTCTTAACATCCAGAATAACATAGGATAGTGACAGTGTGTGAATCACATCTAACAAATGATTTGTAACAACAAAAGTGGGGCTAACCTTCTCTGCACGTACCAGAAATTTCCTCCGATTGTCCACAGATTCGAAGGCAACTAACTTCATGCATGGAGATTGATGGTGACTGAGGGAGTCCTGGATTAGGGGGTGTCCAGATGGCCGTACTATACCTTCATCCGGACTCCAGGACTACGAAGATACAAGATTGAAGACTTCGTCCCGTGTCCGGAAGGGACTTTCCTTGGCGTGGAAGGCAAGCTTGGCGATACGGATATTCAGATCTCCTACCATTGTAACCGACTCTATGTAACCCTAAACCTATCTGGTGTCTATATAAACCGGAGGGTTTTAGTCCGTAGGACAACATACACATCAACAATCATTCCATAGGCTAGCTTCTAGGGTTTAGCCTCTCTGATCTAGTGGTAGATCTACTCTTGTACTACCCATATCATCAATATTAATCAAGCAGGACGTAGGGTTTTACCTCCATCGAGAGGGCCCGAACCTGGGTAAAACTTCGTGTCTCCCGCCTCCTGTTACCATCCGGCCTAGACGCACAGTTCGGGACCCCCTACCCGATATCCGCCGGTTTTGACACCGACATTGGTGCTTTCATTGAGAGTTCCTCTGTGTCGTTGCCATCAGGAAGGATGCCTCGCTCCGTCTTTAAAGATGGCACCGTTGCTAAGGGAGCTTTGGTTGTCGGCCAAACCCTCCGGCTAGGTGGTTTTCTTATGACCGCCTGTTCGGCTTCTACACCGACGATGACCTCTCGAGCCATCGAAAAATCTGTTCGGAACTCACCGAGCAGTTAGATCCAATGGAGCTTTCCTCCATAAATGAGCTCTTGGATTGCTTCGCCACCCTAGGAGTCACTACGGATTACGACCAGATTGGTCCCAAAACCGATCCGAGAGAGATTAACTCTCCCCAAGTCACCCATCATGTTGCCGTGGTAGAGGGACAGTGCGGCGACCCTTCGTCTATCTTAAGGACTCGCTACGTCCGGATTCCCGATCCCTCCAAGCCGGATACCCGTGAAGGGGAGGATATCACTCAAGACCTGAACTTAGAGTTAGGCGACGGGCTGGATTCATTGGACAACACCCAGGGATCCAAATTTTCGAGTTCAGAAATTCCTTGGCTTCTGAGCTGCAGACGGGGTGAGGCTTCGGATTTAACTCCACCCACCCACCCCAACATATGTGATCTATCCAAAATCAGGCAAGAGCGCGATGAAACAGTACGTCATTACTGGGCTAGATTCCTCCTGGTTAAGAACAGGCTAAGGGACTGCCGTGAGGAAGACGCAATCTTAATCTTCTGCAATAATTGCACGGATAAGGGAATACTCAACGCCATAAGTCGTTGTGATATCACACGCTTCCCTGACTTGGCGTCCATTGTACGAAAGTATTGTGCGATGGAAAGCGCCTGGAAAACCAAAATAAAATTTTGGGACAATCCGGCCCTAAATACAAACCCAGTCTGAAATAAAAGGGTGCAGCATAACCAGACACCCAGGTAAGATACCAAAAAGCAAAAACCCTCTATAGGGCATGGAACCGTCCTGGAAGGATGGCTTAACGGACCCTATAAAATCCACAGTACAGAGGACGCCACACCAACTCACAGCCTTAGAGCATGTTGGATACTCCGGCTGGTGGCCAAAATTGGCGAAAACCTCCTAATTCCGGAGGCCACACAAATCCACCCCAGAAACACCCATACGGTATTAACAGTCTTCAAGACTTTCGCATCAAATAATATGCGGAAAAGGACACTCCGCAGCCTTGCCGAAGTCTATCAAGCAGCAACAATAAACCCATGGAGTGACACGGCTATTACCTTTAACGCCAGTGATGAACCTAGATTCCGAACAGCCCGAGCACCAGCCGCATTGGTCCTCAGCCCAATAGTGGACGGCTTTCGTCTTACCAAGGTACTCATGGACGGCGGCAGCGGATTGAACCTCATTTACAAGGAAACTCTTCAAAAAATGGAACTAGACTGGAGCCAAATTGAGCGAAGCAGCACAACCTTTAGAGGGATAATCCCCAGTCGGGAAGCGCGCTATACAGGAAAAATCACACTAGATGTGGTGTTCGGCACGCCAGATAATTACAGGTCCGAGGAGATCACGTTCCATGTGGCTCCGTTCAGCAGCGGTTATCACGCTCTGCTAGGGCGGGAAGCGTTTACAATCTTCCAAGCAATACCCCATTGCGGGTACATGAAGCTCAAAATGCCCGGGCCTAACGGGATCACCACTCTCGCTAGTGATCCGGACATAGCACTCCGCGCCGAAAACAAGACAGCCGCACTGGCCCTCGAGGCACTATCCGAAGCCCTAGCGGCTAAGGAACTGACTGCGCTCCGCTCTACGGTGAATAGGGACGATGTGGTACTCGACAAAAGATCAAAATCCACCTCCTTTAAATCGGCGGACGAAATAGTCAAATTCCAAGTCCATCCAACGGACCCAAATAAAACAGCTTCCATCGAGGCACAGTTAAACCCTGATGTAGACGCCGCACTGCGAGAGTTCCTACGAGAAAACTGGCACATTTTCGCCTGGCACCCTTCAGACATGCCAGGAATCCCACGCAGGGTGGCCGAGCACAGCTTAAATATCCAAACAGGATTCAAACCTATCAAACAGGCTCTTCGGCGTTTTTCCGAACCTAAGAGACAGGCTATGGGAGAGGAGCTAGCAAAGCTATTGGAGGCCGGATTCATCAAAGACATAAAACATCCGGATTGGCTAGCAAACCTGGTGATGGTACCGAAGAAGGACAAATCCTGGCGCCTGTGCGTTGATTTTAAAGACCTTAACAAGGCTTGCCCAAAGGATCCCTTCCCCCTCCCCCGCATCGATCAAATTATCGACGCTACCGCAGGACACGATTCATTGTGTTTCCTCGATGCATATTCCGGCTACCATCAAATCAAGATGGCAGAATCAGACCAATCCGCAACGACAGTTATCACACCATATGGCCCATTCTGCTTCAACACAATGCCCTTCGGGCTCAAAAACGCCGGCGCAACATATCAGCGCATGATTCAGACATGTCTGGCAAGCCAGATCGGCAAAGCAGTGGAGGCATATGTAGATGATGTCATCGTCAAAACAAGACATGTCGAATCTCTAGTAGACGACTTGAGGCTCACATTTGATAACCTCCGAACATACGACATCAAGCTCAACCCGGAAAAATGCGTTTTCGGCATTCCAGCCGGAAAGCTCTTGGCCTTCATTGTATCCGGTAGAGGAATCGAAGCAAGTCCAGCCAAGATCCGAGCTCTGTCGCAACTGGGTATCCCAAAGGACCTCAAACAAATACAAAAGTTAACCGGATGCATGGCAGCTCTAAGCCGCTTTATCTCCCGCTTGGGAGAAAAGGCCCTACCCCTTTACCGCCTCCTTCGGCGCACCGAACACTTCGAATGGACGGATGCAACCACGGCCGGACTTGAGGAGATAAAAGCCATACTCGCAACAAACCCAGTCCTGGCCGCGCCAAATATTGGCAAACCAATGCTACTATACATTGCAGCAACACATCAGGTTGTAAGCGCAGTGCTCGTCGTCGAACGAGAAGCGGACAGACACAAATTCCCCCTTGAAAAGCCGGTCTATTATGTGTCCACTGTCCTCACCCCTTGCAAATCACGGTACCCGCACTATCAAAAGATCGCGTACGCGGTATTCATGGCATCCCGGAAGCTACGACACTACTTTCAAGAGTGTTCAATAACGGTAGCCTCGGAAGTACCACTTAACGATATTATAAACAACCGTGACGCAATGGGCTGGATTGCAAAATGGGCCATTGAGCTCCTCCCGTTCGACATAACTTATAAGCCACGACGAGCCATCAAGTCGCAAGTCTTGGCCGACTTCGTCGCTGAATGGATGGAGGCCAACTCCCTAAAGAGTACGGCACATATTCAAATTGGATCATGCACTTTGACGGCTCTAAGATGTTGGCCGGACTGGGGGCTGGCATCATTTTGACGTCCCCCACAGGAGATACAGTTCAATACGTACTCCAGATTATGTACACGGACTCCAACAATGCAGCCGAATATGAGGCCCTTTTACATGGTCTCCGGATGGTAGTATCCATGGGTATTCAACGCCTAGAGGTGCGCGGGGACTCGAACCTCGCAATATCCCAAATAAATGGAGACTTCGATGCCAAGGATCCAAAAATGGCAGCCTACCGCAACGCCATCCTAAAAATGTCAGCTCGGTTCGAGGGGCTTGAATTTCACCATATAGCCCGGGAAAATAATCAGGCGGCAGATGTCCTAGCATGCATCGGCGCAAAACGCGATATAGTCCCCCCAACATCTTCTTGGAAAGGTTGTTCAAGCCATCCGTAGTATAGGAAGGGGAGCCGAACAATAACACCCCAGACCCAACCGCACTGCCCGACACCGAAGATTCTGACACAATCGGAGGCTCTGCCAATGAAATAACACCTTCAGCCCACGTAATATTGGCCGTCACCGCCCCGTGGACAGAACCATTCCTCGCCTACCTCACCAGGCCGGAACTCCCCGAGGACCAAAACAAGGCACGCTGCATAGTGCGGCGATCTAAAGCCTACAAAGTCCACGAGGGAGAGCTTTATAAGAAAAGCACTACCGGAGTCCTTCAAAGGTGCATCTCCGAAGAGGAGGGGCGGAACCTCCTGGCTGAAATTCATGCCGGACTAGGCAGTCATCACGCTGCAGCTCGGTCCCTTGTAAGCAGGGCCTTCCGTACAGGCTTTTATTGGCCGACGGCCCAGGCAGACGCTCAGGACTTAGTCCAACGATGCACCGGTTGCCAGCTCTTTGCAAACCAAAGCCATATGCCACCCACCTCCCTCCGAACTATCCCCATTACTTGGCCCTTCGCGGTCTGGGGGCTTGACATGGTTGGACCCCTTAAAGGCGGAACCCACAAGCACAAATACTTACTGGTCATGGTGGATAAGTTCACCCAATGGATAGAAGCCAAGCCTGTTAAGACGGCCGAATCCGGACTTGTGATAGACTTTATATCCGGGGTTGTACACCGTTACGGCGTTCCCCACAGCATCATCACTGACAACGGCACGAACTTCACGACCGACGAGGTAAAACTCTGGTGCAAAAACATGGGTATCAAGCTTAACTATGCTTCCGTCTATCACCCACAAACTAATGGCCAGGTCGAGCGTGCAAATGGTCTTATCATGAGCGGCATTAAACCCAGATTAGTGCGGTCCCTCAAGGAATCTAACATGCACTGGGTAGAGGAGCTCGACTCCATACTCTGGGGGCTGCGAACCACACTGAATCGCACCACCGGATACACACCATTCTTTATGGTGTACGGCGCAGAGGCAGTTTTGCCCTGCGACATAATTCATGACTCACCTCGAGTGCGCATGTACGAAGAAACAGAAGCCGAGCTCGATCCGCAGGACAGCTTAGACGCATTGGAGGAGGAGCGTGATGTGGCAAAAGCCTGTTCCGCATTCTATCAACAGCAGGCTCGAAGATACCAAAGCAAAGAAGTACGGGCCAAAAATTAGAATGTTGGCGAATTAGTTCTACGACTACCGGACAAGAAAAAGGACAAACTCAAGCCCAAGTGGGAAGGTCCCTTCATAATTGACCAAGTCCTGACTGGTGGAGCGTACCGCCTGCGAGACGCATCGGATAACCGACTCAAGCCGAACCCATGGAACGTAGCCCGTCTCCGAAGATTCTACGCCTAAGCGCCGGACTCTATGTTCGTCTCCTTCCTCTGTCCATTTTTTATATATTTTCTGTCTTGCATTTCTCTTCTTCTTCCCTCTCTCTCTTATAGCCCTTAAAGGCTCATAAAGTGACACACCATCCGCACTCATTAAACCTGGGGGCTTCTTTAATCAGAAGCTTATTCATACGGGATTCATGCCCAACACATGTGTCACACTTCCGCATGTACCTTTTATTCACCATTATATGCATCAATATGACTTAAGTTTTGGCCAAGCTGTGTTGCCTGGCTCCTGTGCTTACCCCTACGTTCCCGATTGTTCGGCTAGGTGGTAAAGGGAGCACCTCTGCGATTGTTACTGCCGGGTCAGCCGGACGTGTACCTCATACTGGGTGAAGCTGAAAGCTAGCATTCTTAAGGGAATATTCGGTCGGTGAATTGAAGATGATCTTTTTTATTTTTATCTATATGCCCCAGATGTTTTTCCTGCGTTTCTTTTCGCAGCATGGACATGCACTTTAGGGCATGCCTCCCAGGGAAAGGAACCCCTAATGGAACTATTCTCCCTGGAAGATGTTTCTTACTAACCATGTAATATAACATAACTAGTCGGGCACTTGTCTGTTCACGCACTAATGACCCCTACGCCTGGTCTCCATGCATTCCCCGGTTCTTATATAACTGCATGGGAATTGTGACACACTCCGGACCGTCAGGTCCCGAGGCTGAAGCGAAAAGGTCGGCCATGACAAACAATCTACAATCCGGCTAGAAGGCATCATAAATGTCAATTACATTACAGTCATTTTGACTGATCGTATTCCTCTTCGATACCATCTAACAGGCTGTCTGATTTACAGTCCTGCTGGGAATACTTTGCGGCCAACTCTACTTGGCCGTATACTAAGCTTATAGGGATCTCCTTCCCATCAGGCCCTATGGGACCGACCTCGGCCATGTGGTTGGGGTCAGCCTTTGCGTACCGCGTCTTCACCATGGCCTAGGCCACCCTATCGCCTTGACGGCAGGCTGATATCTTCCACAATCGGAAGCGCCTCCGTGCTCCTTTTAGCTTCTCCGCAAGCTCTCCAAGACCTTCGGGCATGGAGACGGATGGCCACAGGGCCTGGGCGACGCCTCGCATCGCCTGCCGAACTCGATCGAGCAGTTGCGACAGCTCGGGAAGAAGGTCACCCGTAGAACCGGGCATCTCCTCTGCAGGATGACCTGTCAGCACACCTATAGACATTGCTCTGTTAGTCGACTTGCTCACCGAACTTTCTTTCAAAAGGTTCGTTCAAGCACTTACTAAATATGCCGCGCTGAAGCCGCTGATTCTCCTTCACGGAGTCTGACAGCTGGGCATGAACATCTTTCAGCTCGACGCCCAGCTTGGTGTTGGTATCTTGGAGATCGTTCTTCTCCCCCATCACCTTTAACAGCACCCTCTCACCAGCTTTTAGCTGGCGTAAGAGGTGTTGCCTTTCCGGATCCAATCCGGCGCCATTTGCAATTTCATTTGTCAGAATTCGTACCAAAGCTGTGCTTCGCAAAATACTTATCTTTCGAAGTGTATATTACCTGAGGGGGCCTCTTTAGACTCCCCTGCCGCGGCCAGTGCGGCCTCAAGTTGGGCTTTGCACTCTTCCAGCTCCTTGGACAGTAGGGAATTCTTTTCCGTAAGAATCTGCATAATAAATGATCCTTAAATCAGTTATTTTAACTGTTTCAAGTCTCGGGGGCTACTGGTATATATAGTTACCAAAATTTTCTTACCCGTATGTCTTTTACATATTGCTCCGTGCTCTGGTTAGACCATTTTGAGCGGCACGGAGATACGCATCTCCTGACTTAAAGGCATCTAACGCCTCTTGGGAGAAACAAGCGTCGCGAAGAATTATCCGGCGACGCCTGTGCTTCATGGCACTCTCCACCTCAGAGTTGGTGGCATACAACCTGTCCACATCCTCTGTCGGAGGAGCGTCCGATGCACGCCTTGTGTTCGGCCCCGCTTTCGGGCCAGGCTTTGGAGCCTGGCTGGTGGAGGCGCGATTGGCGGTCTCTCCGAATATAGTTCGGCGAGGTCTCTTTGTCCTGAAGAATTCTCAGGTGTTAATATGCCCTGAAGGTACGACACCTAGGATAAAGGGATGCGCCATACCTTTGCGCTGACGCCCCGGTCCGGACTGCCCCTCTTTTCTGCCCACGGGGCCCTGCGGCCCCTCGTTGGCTTGTCGCCGCAGGTTCGACCTCCTGTTTCTAGGAGGCCGGGATTAGCCCTGGATAATCGGCCGTAATGGCCACCAGGGCATTGTCCTTGCTCAATTGATGGAACACTGCATCAATCAGATCCACCGAAAGCTCCGGATCCTCTTGTGAGTCCGGGTCAAGGTACCGTCCTGGGTCCTCGGGTTGTGGAGGAGGGATGTTCATTTCTTTAACAGCCTGGCGCAGTTCCTGCATCGGAATCACTATGATCAAATATTTAACAATGGGGATATAAAACGGATGGGCAATGTTTGATCACTCACCCAGCTTGGAGGATTGTACATGGAAAATCCACCCTTTGGGTCAACACGGAGAAAATCCTCCTCTTCTCCCTTGTACAAAGCGGACAGCGTCTTTACTAGAACCGCAGCCGAATCCGGCCCCTTATGGCCGTAGCGGGTGGTGTCGTCCTCCCCGTTGAAGTCCCACATGGGGTGGCCTCTATACTGTAGCGGCTGCACCCCTCGCATGATGCATGCGGCCATGACCCCGATCATGGTTAGTCTGGAATGAGCTAACAATCTTATCCGGCCCATCAGGTAAACAACATCCCTGTCACTTTCCCTCTGAGGGCTCCGTGGGCACCAGCTTAGGCGCTTCTTTAAGGGAGCATTGTTGAATTCAGGGAGGCCGATCCGGACAGGATCCGGCAGCGGGACGTCTTCTATGTAAAACCATTCCGAGGGCCAGTCTTCGGACGCCTTCTTTGGGGTTCTGGACAGATAGCCAGTCCCGGCGATGCGCCATACTTCGGCTCCGCCCACTTGATACACAGACCCCTTCTTGGAACGGGGAACGAGGCAAAATAGCTCCCTCCACAGTCCGAAATGAGCTTCAACACCCAAGAACAACTCGCAGAGGGCTACAAAGCCCACAATATGCAGTACTGAAGCAGGCGTGAGGTGATGTAGCTGGAGGCCGTAGAACTCCAGCAACCCTCGGAGAAATGGATGGATTGGGAATCCGAGCCCCTTATTAAATAAGGGACGAGGCACACCCGCTCTCCTTTGGAGGGATTAGGGGCACTCTCCGCTTGCTCTCCGCCATTGTAAACGGCAAGACCGGCTCGAACCGGGATCATATAGGCCGGGGGAAGAAATCCCTTGGTCTGGAGCGTCACTAACTCACTATGCGGGATGGAGCATCTTTCCCAATATCCAGGCTTAGGGATGGAAGGGCGGGAGGAGGAGTCGCGACGGCTGGCCATGGTGGAATGGATCTTTGTCGAAAGCGCTCTGATGAACACTCGCAAAGGGGGAAGGTGTGGTTTGGATCTAAATCCTCGTCTCCTTAAATAGGTCAGCTTGTTTACGCGGTTGGGGTGTGAATGTAAAAATACCCAGACCTTTCATATTCGTTTGACAGATGGGGAGCGGCCATTATTGGGCGCAGAAGCCAAGGAGCGCAACATCTACAAGAAACCGGACTTTATTCAACAGGTACATGGAATTTTGGAGAAGAACCCGCCTTGCAATGCCGAAGACAATCTGCGTGCCGGACTCATCGTCATTGAAGCCTGGTTCGGGGGCTACTGAGGGAGTCCTGGATTAGGGGGTGTCCGGATGGCCGGACTATACCTTCAGCCGGACTCCAGGACTATGAAGATACAAGATTGAAGACTCCGTCCCGTGTCCGGAAGGGACTTTCCTTGGCGTGGAAGGCAAGCTTGGCGATACGGATATTCAGATCTCCTACCATTGTAACCGACTCTATGTAACCCTAACCCTATCCGGTGTCTATATAAACTGGAGGGTTTTAGTCCATAGGACAACATACACATCAACAATCATACCATAGGCTAGCTTCTAGGGTTTAGCCTCTCTGATCTCGTGGTAGATCTACTCTTGTACTACCCATATCATCAATATTAATCAAGCAGGACGTAGGGTTTTACCTCCATCGAGAGGGCCCGAACCTGGGTAAAACTTCGTCTCCCCTGCCTCCTGTTACCATCTGGCCTAGACGCACAGTTCGGGACCCCCTACCCGAGATCCGCCGGTTTTGACACCGACAGTGACAACAAGCAGGCAGATCTTCAACCACCCCACTCAGTTCATTGCAACTGATGGTCCTAGGGAGCTACAAGAGGAAGAAATGACTCAAATCGACCACCGAGTTAAAATCCTTCATTCCAAGTCATAACCCGAGAGAGAGAATAGAGGCATACCAGGTGGTGAAAGAGTCGTCGGAGGAGGAGGAATAGTTGTAGAGGTCATTGAAGAAGACCATGGCGACCCTAGTGGTAGGATGCGAGACAGTGAGAGCGAGGAAGCAAGCGACGAAGCGGCTATAGCTTTAGAAGGAAGGAAGGAGGAAACGGGGGAAATGTGACTGGCGGTCGGGAAGAAAAGGGGGTGGGGAAGGGGGAGGGGTAGATATTTCGGCAGTAGGCCAAGAATTTTGTAATGTGGAGGGAAACTTTGCGAGCGGTGCCGCTGGACACCATTCACTCTGAACGATTATGTGCATCGCAAATGATTTTTCTGCTTTACGTGCATAGGATGAGTTTGATAATTCGAATTTTGGTGGAAAATTTCCTTGGGTACTGTCCTCATCCACGTCATTGCATAATTTAGCATCACTTCCTAATTTGGGCACACAAAAGAGCGTACACCACATAGACCACACTTACTGAATCGAGCAATTTTAGTAATTAAATAGATCTATTTGACCTAAACATTGCTCTAACAAAAGACCAGCATGAAAAACAAAGCCTAAGTACGCATAATTTTAACAAAGTCGCCGCCGCGCCAGCCTTTGCATCGCCGGTGTGAGATGAGACGTCGATGACTTGTCCTGGCGACATGCCGCCGTTGGTGGACTCCGCGCCCCCCTACTGAGGTCGACCGCATCCTCGTCCTCATCCTCAGCACCGCCCTCAAGGTGGTAGTACTCGTAGTAGTGGTTGCGCCAGAGCTCGCGTTGGTACTCCACCGCCGATTGCTCGACGGACAGACTCTTCTCTACCTCAACCTTGGCCATGTGCAACTCCTCCTCCCGTCGCTCCTCGATCTCTACCGCCTCCTGCATCTCCAGCTCCCACTCGGAGATCTCATGAGGAAGTAGGTGATCCATGGCCACCGCCGCCTTTCCGGACATGGGTTGCATGCTGGATTCCGAGGTGGCCTGGAATATCTTGGCGTGTGCGTCCTCGATCTGGGCATCAATGGCCTCGACCCAGGCTAGGGCGATATCGGTGGCACGGACGGCAACTTGAGCGATCTTGGCGTTTGCAGCCGCCATCGTAGCAGCTGCTGCAGCCGTCTCGGCTGCTGCAGCTACCCTGTCGGCTACCGCAGACGCCCTCTAATACGTCCATTTTGCATCATGTTTTCTTACTATTATTTTTAATGTTTTTATCCATAATAATGCTTTTTGGAGTAATTCTAATGCCTTTTCTCTCATTATTTTCAAGGAACACATTAAGAGGGAGAATTCTGGCAGCTGGAAATCTGGACCTGAAAAAGCTATGTCGGGCTACCTATTCTGCACAACTCCAAATAAGCTAAAACTTCACGAAGATTTTTTAGGGAATATTTAAGAAATACTGGAGCTAGTAACCACCAGAGGGGGGTCACCAGGTGGGCACAACCCACCTGGGCGCGCCAGGCCCCCTAGGCATGCCCTCGTGGGTTGTGGCCTCCTCAGCCCACCTCCGGTGCCCATCTTCTGGTATGTAAGTGATTTTGACCTAGAAAAAAATAAGGAGAAGACTTTTGGGATGGAGTGCCGCCGCCTCGAGGCGTAACTTGGGTAGGCGCACTTTTGCCCTCAGGCGGAGCGATTCCCCTGATGGAACTTCCCTCCCGAAGAGGAAATCATCGTCATCATCATCACCAACAACTCTTCCATCTTGGGGATGGCAATCTCCATCAACATCTTCAACAGCACCAGCTCATCTCAAACCCTAGTTCATCTTTTGTGTTCAATCTTGTTACCGGAACTATAGATTGGTGCTTGTGGGTGACTAGTAGTGTTGATTACATCTTGTAGTTGATTACTATATGGTTTATTTGGTGGAAGATTATATGTTCAGATCCATTATGCTATTTAATACACCTCAGATCTTGAGCATGATTATTATTTGTGAGTAGTTACCTTTGTTCTTGAGGTCACGGGAGAAATCATGTTTCAAGTAATCATGTGAACTTGATATGTGTTCGATATTTTCATAGTATGTATGTTGTTATTCACTTAGTGGTGTCATGTGAACATCGACTACATGACACTTCACCATATTTGGGCCTAAGGGAATGCATTGTGGAGTAGCAATTAGATGGTGGGTTGCGAGAGTGACAGAAGCTTAAACCCCAGTTTACGCGCTATTCCGTAAGGGACCGATTGGATCCAAAGTTTAATGCTATGGTTAGAATTTATTCTTAACACTTTTCTCGTAGTTGCGGATGCTTGCGGGAGGGTTAATAATAAGTAGGAGGTTTTTTCAAGTAAGAACAGCACCTAAGCACCGGTCCACCCACATATCAAATTATCAAAGTAGCGAACACAAACCGAACCAACATGACGAAAGTGACTAGATGAAATTCCCGTGTACCCTCAAGAACGCTTTGCTTATCATAAGAGACCGTTTTGGCCTGTCCTTTGCCTCAAAAGGATTGGGCTATGTTGCTACACTTTTGTTACTATTATCTTTACTTGATCGTTTCAAATTATCTTGCTATCAAACTACTATGCTACTTACAATTTCAGCACTTGCAGACAATACCTTACCGGAAACTACTTATCATTTCCTTTTTCTCCTCGTTGGGTTCGACACTCTTACTTATCAAAAAGAGCTACAATTGATCCCCTATACTTGTGGGTCATCAAGGCTTTTTTCTGGCGCCGTTGCCGGGGAGTGAAGTGCCTTTGGTAAGTGGAATTTGGTAAGGAAACATTTATATAGTGTGCTGAAATTTATTGTCACTTGTTACTATGGAAAACAATCCTTTGAGGGGTTTGCTCGGGGTATCTTCACCTCATCCAGAACTACAATTATCCACCCCTCAACCTACTGCACCTACTGAAAATATTGAATATGAAATTCCTTTAGTTATGACAGAACAACTGCTAGCTAATCCTTATGCAGGAGATGGAACCGAACATCCTGATATGCACTTGATATATATGGCACAAATTTGTGGATTTTTTATGCTCGCAGGTTTACCCAGGGATGCAGTGATGAAAAAGGTTCTCCCTTTATCTTTGAATGGAAAAGCATTGGCATGGTATAGGCTATGTGATGATATTGGATCATGGAACTGGAATCATTGGATATTGGAGTTCCACCAAAAAAATATCCTATGCATCTAGTTCATTGTGATCGGAATTATATATATAATTTTTGGCCTCATAAAGGAGAAAGTATCGCTCTAGCCTGTGGGAGGCTTAAGTAAATGTTATATTCATGCTCCAATCATGAGCTCTCAAGAGAAATTATTATTCCGAATTTTGATGCTCGGCTTTCTCGTAATGATCAAACCATGCTTGATACTTCTTGTGTTGGTTCCTTCATGAAGAAAACTATTGAATTCTGGTGGGATATTTTGGAAAGAATTAAATGCAACTCTGAAGATTGGGAACTCGACAAAGGTAAAGAGTCAGGTATTAAACTTGAGTATGATTGTGTTAAATCTTTTATGGATACCAATGCTTTTTCAAAAGTTTAGCGCTAAATATGGACTTGACTTTGAGATAGTAGCCTCCTTTTTTGAATCAATTGCTACTCATGTTGAACTCCCTAAATAGAATTGGTTTAAATATCACCCATATATTAAATAAGAAATTAAAGAACCGGTACTAGTTAAAGAAGAAACTATACTTTATAATGTTGATCCAGTTGTTCCTTCTACTTATATTGAGAAACCACCTTTCCCTGTTAGGATAAAGGAACATGCTAAAGTTTCAACTATGGTTTACAAAAGCTATATTAGAACACCTAAACCCAATCAACAAATTAAAGTTGAACCTAGTATTGATATGGCTAAAGATCTCTTGGAGGAAGATATGGATGGGCATGTTATTTACTAATGTGAAGAAGCTGCTAGAATTGCCAAACCTAATAAGGAAGATAAACATAGACATGTTGTTGGCATGCCTGTCATCTCAGTTAAAATAGGAGATCACTATTATCATGGTTTATGTGACATAGGTGCTAGTGTGAGTGCTATTCCTTATACCTTATATCAAGAAATCATGAATGACATAGCACCCGTAGAGATAGAAGAAATAGTAGTTACTATTAAACTTGCCAATAGAGACACCATATCACCAATTGGGATTATTAGATATGTTGAATTCTTGTGTGGGAAAATTAAATAACTTGCTGATTGTTGTTCTTGGTTCCCCACAAGATGACTTTTGTCCCATTATCTTTGGTAGACCTTTCTTGAACATAGTTAATGCTAAGATAGATTGTAAGAAACAAATTGTTGGTGTTAGCTTTGGTGATGAGTCTCATGAGTTTAATTTTTCCAAGTTTAGTAGAAATCATCATGAAAAAGAATTGCCTAGTAAGGATGAATTAATTGGTCTTCCTTCTATTTCTGTTCCACCTACTAATCCTTTAGAACAATATTTTCTAGTGAAAATGATTCACATATGCATGAAATAATGAAATAGATAAGATTTTCTTTGAACAACGTCCTCCACTTAAACACAATTTGCCTATTGAAACTCTAGGAGGTCCTCCTCCACCTAAAGGTGATCCTATGTTTGAATTAAAACAATTGCCAGACACTTTGAAATATGCTTATCTTGATGAAAATAAAATATATCATGTTATTATTAGTGCTAACCTTTCAGAACATGAAGAAGAAAGATTATTGAAAGTTCTAAGGAAGCACCGAGCTGCTATTGGATATACTCTTGATGATTTAAAGGACATTAGTCCCACTCTATGTCAGCACAAGATTAATATGGAGCCTGATGCTAAACCCGTTGTTGATCACCAACGTCGGTTAAATCCGAAGATGAAAGAAGTGGCAAGAACGGAAATATTAAAACTTCTGGAAGCAGGTATAATCTATCCCATAGCTGATAGTAGATGGGTAAGTCCTATCCATTGTGTCCCTAAGAAAGGAGGTATAACTATTGTTTCTAATGATAAGAATGAGCTTATTCCACAAAGAATTTTTACAGGCTATAGAATGGTAATTGATTATAGAAAATTAAATATAGCAACTAGAAAACATCATTACCCTCTGCCTTTTATTGATCAAATGCTTGAAATATTATCTAAGCACACACACTTTTGCTTCCTTGATGGATATTCTAGCTTTTCACAAATACCTGTTTCTCAACCTGATCAAGAAAAGACTACTTTTACTTGTCCCTTTGGAACTTATGCTTATAGATGTATGCCTTTTGGTTTATGTAATGCGCCTGCTACCTTTCGAAGATGTATGACTGCTATATTCTCTGATTTCGGTGAAAAAAGATTGTTGAGGTTTTCATGGATGGCTTTTCTGTTTATGGGAAGTCTGTTGATGATTATTTAAGCAATCGTGAGTGAGTTTTGCAGAGATGCGAACAAAAAAAATCTTGTCTTGAATTGGGAGAAGTGCCACTTTATGGTTAATGAAGGCATTGTCTTGGGTCATAAAATTTCTTTAAGAGGTATTGAAGTGGACCAAGCGAAGGTTGATGCCATTGAGAAAATTCCATGTCCTAAGGACATCAAAGGTATTCATAGTTTCCTAGGTCATGCTGGTTTCTATAGGAGATTTATCAAAGACTTCTCTAAAATTTCTAGGCCTCTTACTAATCTTTTGGAAAAGGATATTCCTTTTGTTTTTGATGATGATTGTCTTGAAGCCTTTGAAACACTCAAGAAAGCCTTAATATATGCACCTATTGTTCAACCACCTGATTGGAACTTGCCTTTTGAAATTACGTGTGATGCTAGTGATTATGCTGTTGGTGCTGTTCTAGGACAAAGAGTTGACAAGAAACTTAATGTTATTCATTATGCTAGTAAAACTCTAGACAGTGGTCAAAGAAATTATGCTACTACTGAAAAAGAATTCTTAGTAGTGGCATTTGCTTGTGATAAATTTAGACCTTCTACTGTTGGTTTCAAAGTAACTGTTCACACAGACCATGCTGCTATTAAATATCTTATGGAAAAGAAAGATGCTAAACCTAGACTTATTCGTTGGGTTCTCTTGTTACAAGAATTTGATTTACACATCATTGATAGAAATGGAGCTGAGAACCCAGTAGGTGATAACTTTTCTAGGCTTGAAAATGTGCTTGATGACCCACTACCTATTAATGATAGTTTTCTGGATGAGTAGATAGCTGCAATAAATGTTGCTAATAGTACTCCTTGGTATGCTGACTATGCTAATTACATTGTTTCTAAATACTTACCACCTAGCTTTACATACCAGCAAAAGAAAAAATTCTTCTATGATTTAAGACATCACTTTTGGGATGACCCACATCTTTATAAAGGAGTAGATGGTATTATTAGACGTTGTGTACCTGAGCATGAACAGGGACAAATCCTACGGAAATGTCACTCTGAGGCTTATGGAGGGCATCATGCTGGAGATAGAACTGCTCACAAGGTATTGCAATCTGGATTTTATTGGCCTACTCTCTTCAAGGATGCCCGTAAGTTTGTCTTTTCTTGTGATGAATGTCAAATAATAGGTAATGTCGGTAGGCGTCAAGAAATGCCTATGAATTATTCACTTGCTGTTGAACCATTTGATGTTTGGAGATTTGATTACGTGGGACCTTTCCTTCCTCTAATGGGTATACACATATTTTGGTTGATGTTTATTATGTTACTAAATGGGTAGAAGCCATTCCAACCAGTAGTGCCGATCACAACACCTCTATTAAAATGCTTAAGGAAGTTATTTTCCCAAGGTTTGGAGTCCCTAGATATTTAATGACTGATGGTGGTTCACACTTTATTCATGGTGCTTTCCGTAAAATGTTGCCAAGTATGATGTTAATTGTTGAGGGTTGGGTGCGACATATGCCAAAGGATGGCTTATCATGGTGGGAGCGAGTAGAACGCCACCGGTGCCTGGAAGCGGGATAAGGTGTAGACACAAACGCCAACGCACTTTACCTAGGTTCGGGGCTCTCCTAGGAGATAACACCCCTAGTCCTGCTCTGCGGGGTCTCTGCATGATCACTAAGGCAGTAGTGAGTACAATGGTGCTCCTCGAGCTATATGCTAGAGGTAGAAGAAGGCAAGGCTTGCTTTCCTCTTCCCCTCGGTGTGAGTCTAATTCTAACAGGTTCCAACCCTTTGCATGGGTGCCCTGGGGGGTTTATATAGGCCTACCCCCTAGGGGTACAATGGTAATCTGGCCAGGTGTGGGACCTTGCTGTCAGTCTCTCTGGTCGCCTGCTTCTCTGCCGGCTACTGGGGCCCGCCGCCTGGTGGGCCCCGCCGGCTGGTCTGGTACGGAGTCGACAGGCCGTCCCCGCCGCTCACGGGTCTTGCCGGCTGTGGATTACTGTTGCCATGATGCTAATGACTCTTCCTTGGTCAGGGGAGCGTGGCTACAGTCCCGCCGCCTGGTGGGAGATCACTGTAGCCACCCCGCGTCTTATCTAGTTAATGGTGCGTGGGGCCCCAAGGAAGGAACGGGCCGACTGCTGGGAGTCGGCCTCCCTCGGGTCCGACTGGTGAGGTACCCGCCATCTTCTAGGCTCTTGCTGACCAGCAGGGCCCATCGTCCTCGAGCCGTACCGACAAGTGGTCGTGGGAATATGGTTTCGCCTGTCAGGAATGAGGTTAGGGGCGGAGTGGCAATAGTGCTGTGCCGAGCGGAGATCTCCGCCTGTACGGAGCACTGTGGCCACGCCCGGCCCTGGATATGGGGGGATGGGCTACACTGCAGCCACACCATGTCTTGTCTTCTTAATGGGGGGCGCAGACTTTTAGGGCGCCACGGGCCGACTGCTAGGAGCCGGCCTCTCTGGAGGCCATCTGCTAGGAGTCGGCCTGTCTTGGAGCCGCCTTCTCGAGCATGACAGCCTTCCGGGAGTTGGCCGCTCGGCCAGCCGGCCGCCAGAACGCGGAGCTCTATCTTGACGTCTTGAGGGGCACAACCGGCCCCAATGTCTTGAAAGGTTCTAGGGCTCGGGTTAGGCTACCCGTGGCCCATTACTCTGACAATAGTCCCCAAAGCTGTTGAGGCGACATGACTAATGAGCCAAGTAGCCTCAACAGTTTCCTCCTCCGGGTGCTCTGAAGGAAGCCTCATCCGACTCATGGGAAGCCGGTTGGCAGGAGTCAAATACGTCCAATCGGATCTTTCTGGAATTTTGAATTCAATGGCGGGAACTAGGTGCCGTGCTAGCTAAGCCTCTCGGCCCACCGCCTGTTGTGGGCATGCCATGTGGCGCCAGCCAGCCGGGCCAGCTTGCAAGCCCAGTCGCTCGATGGGACGCGTCTATAGGCTGTGCCAGCCACCACTGGGCCACGGAGCGTGAGCGGATCTGCTGCGGCCGAGGCGGGCAGTTGTGTTTCCCCGCGGAGTTACTGCGCGCAGTAACTCGCGCGATAAAGGTGGGGCCGTGGGCACAGTTAATCCCACGATCCCACGCCCACCCCCTCGGCTTCATAGCCCGCAGGCTATAAGTAGGGAAAGGAGAGGGAGCAGCGGAGCACGCGCGCCCCTCCCCCCCCCGTTCTTGCCTCCTTCTTCTTCCTCTTGCCGTAGTGCCCCCGAGCCACGCTGGAGGGCTGTCGTAGTTCGTCTCCGTCGAGCTCGTCCGCCCGAGCTCTCTTTGCTCCGCCCGTTCCCAGCTCCCTCGCCGTGCCCTTTCTTCGTCGAGCTCGCCATGGCGCACGTGCGAGGAGGAGACTGGGACGGGTCCAACGTTAAAGAGGACCACATCACTTTCCTTCACGAGACGCGGCATCTTCCTGGCGCGGGCTACATGAAGGCACGCGTGCTGCCAGAGGGGGAGATCTCGCCGGCGCCGACAGAAGGCAAGAGGGTCGTCTTGCGCTCGCACTTCATCCGCGGCTTCGGCTAGCCGGCGAGCGGCTTCCTCCGTTCATTTCTCGAATTCTATCACCTCCAGCCCCATCACATCATGCCCAACACCGTGATGCTCCTGTCCGCCTTCATCACGATGTGCGAAGGCTACCTCGGCATCCTCCCCACCATCAAGCTGTGGGGAGCTTTCTTCTACACCAAGCTGGGCACCTCCGTCCGGGAGGTGGCTGCCCAGTGTGGCGCCTTCGTCGCGGTTCACCAATCGTCGCCATCGAACGCCTTCCCCACCATCAAGCTGCCACAATTCTACTTCTACGTGGAGAACATGGACCTGGCCGCCGACTTCATCAACCTGTCAGCCTATGTAGCCGGCCCGCCTGCCAAGCCCCGGGCCAGCTGGGGCTACAAGCCGAAGGCGGTATCAGCAGACGCCGCCACTGCCATCCAACGGCTCCGGGAGCTGACTGAGACCGAAGGCCTCAAGGCGTCCGACTTGCAGGTCGCCTTCGTCGAGCGCCGGGTTCTTCCGCTCCAAGGCCGGCCGAACCTGATCAGCCGGATGAGCGGGCATCGCGACCAGTGTCGGCTGAGCACCAAGGAGATGTCGACTGCCGAGGTCACGAACTTGGTGAACGAGATCTCCGGCCTCCAGTTGGAGGGGTCTTGGAGCTTCCACAAGCGGAAATATTCTCGCACCGACCCGCCGCCTGCGGTAAGTTTTCCAATTCTTTCTTTTCTTATACTCGCCTTAGTCTTGATCTTGGTCTTGATCAGCCGTCCTCACATCATCTGAAACATATCTATATGTCGGACGCGACGGCCGCCATCGTAGGGGCGGGTGGCGACTACCAACCGGACCGGGCGGTGAGCGACATGGACGACCCCGACTTGAGGGCGGCCACCTTGGAGGACACCGCGACAGGCGGCGTCTACGAAGCAGGTGGCTCCGAAGAAGCCGGCATCGAGACCTGGCCTAACGATGATGAAGTGGAAGAAGAGTCGCGCCCCGCGCGGGGCACCGGCAGGGCAGACGCGGGCCCCTCCGTTGAGCCGACTGCTCGAGGAGGCACGCGTAAGCTTAAGCAAGGCGCCGTCTTGTTCGGCAGCACACCGAAGAAAGCCAAGAATCCAGCCGCCGAGACCAGGCGGAAAGAGGCCGCAACAAAGGCGGCCAAGTACCAGAAGCTCCCAAAGGCGCCTCCTATGGTGTTGACGTAAGTATCTTTCCCTTGTGTTCTTCTTTCTCGTTGATTCTTTCTGAACTTCCTTTGTTTTATTTATTGATTTTAGGGCTCCGCTCTCTCTTGAGAAGTTGGCCGCCGCCTCCATCGTGGGGTCGGCGGAGACTTCCACCACCACCTAGCGAATCGATCTAGTCGCCGACCTCCGGGAGGCGACGGAGCGAAACACGCGGGAGGCGCGCGAGGAGCGGGAAGCCGCCCGCCTGGAGAAGGCAGAGGTGGACAAGGCGGAGGTCGCCGCTTTGAAGAAGCTGGTGGAGGCTGCTACCTCTTGAGCACTGCGTTGGATTTCCTTGAAGAGGAAAGGATGATGCAGCAAAGTAGCGTAAGTATTTCCCTCAATTTTTAAGAACCAAGGTAGCAATCCAGTAGGAGGCTGAGCGCGAGTCCCTCATACCTGCAGAAAACAAATAACTCCTCGCAACCAACATGATAAGGGGTTGTCAATCCCTTCACGGTCACTTATGAGAGTGAGATCTGATAGATATGATAAGATAATATTTTTGGTATTTTTGTGATAAAGATGCAAAGTAAAATAAAAGCAAAGTAAAAAAGCAAAGAAATAACTAAGTATTGGAAGATTAATATGATGAAGATAGATCCGGGGGCCATAGGTTTCACTAGTGGCTTCTCTCAAGAGCATCAGTATTTTATGGTGGGTAAATGAATTACTATTGAGCAATTGACAGAATTGAGCATAGTTATAAGAATATCTAGGTATTAGCATGTATATAGGCATCAGGTCCGAGACAAGTAGACCGACTCCTGCCTGCATCTACTACTATTACTCCACTCATCGACCACCAGCATGCATCTAGAGTATTAAGATGAGTAGCAGCATCTTCACCGGGAAGGCCGGAAAACGGATCTTTCATGACAAGATTCAGCAAAGCGGCATTAATTTCACAAGATTCATCATCGGTAAGAGGAGCAATCGGAGTGCTAATAAAATCATTTTTGTTGGTATTGGTAAAGTCACACAATTTAGTTTTATCTTGAGCCATCGTGACAAGCAAGATATCCAACACACAAGCAAACAAAAAGCAAACGGGCAAAAAGAGGCAAATAGAGAAAGAGAGGGGGGATAGATAGAGAGGGCGAATAAAACGACAAGGGTGAAGTGGGGGAGAGGAAAACGAGAGGAAAATGGCAAATAATGTAATGCGGGAGATAAGGGTTGTGATGGGTACTTGGTATGTTGACTTTTGCGTAGACTCCCCGGCAACGGCGCCAGAAATGGCTCGTTGTCGGGAGTCAAATCTTGACTTGCGCGAACCTCCCCGGCAACGGCGCCAGAAATTCTTCTTGTTACCTCTTGAGCACTGTGTTGGATTTCCTTAAAGAGGAAAGGATGATGCATCAAAGTAGCATAAGTATTTCCCTCAGTTTTGAGAACCAAGGTATCAATCCAGTAGGAGGCTGCGCGCGAGTCCCTCATACCTGCACAAAACAAATAACTCCTCGCAACCAACGCGATAAGGGGTTGTCAATCCCTTCACGGTCACTTACGAGAGTGAGATCTAATAGATATGACAAAATAATATTTTTGGTATTTTTGTGATAAGGATGCAGAGTAAAATAAAAGCAAAGTAAAAAAGCAAAGGAAATAACTAAGTATTGGAAGATTAATATGATGAAGATAGATCGGGGGGCATAGGTTTCACTAGTGGCTTCTCTCAAGAGCATAAGTATTTTTACGGTGGGTGAACGAATTACTGTTGAGCAATTGACATAATTGAGCATAGTTATGAGAATATCTAGGTATGATCATGTATATAGGCATCACGTCCGAGACAAGTAGATTGACTCCTGCCTGCATCTACTACTATTACTCCCCTCATCGACCGCTATCTGGCATGCATCTAGAGTATTAAGTTCATGAAAACAGAGTAACGCCTTAAGCAAGATGACATGATGTAGAGGGATAAATTCATGCAATATGATAAAAAAACATGTTGTTATCCTCGATGGAAAAAATACAATACGTGCCTTGCTGCCCCTACTATCACTGGGAAAGGACACCGCAAGATTGAACCCAAAGCTAAGCACTTCTCCCATTGCAAGAAAGATCAATCTAGTAGGCCAAACCAAACTGATAATTCGAAGAGACTTGCAAAGATAACCAATCATACATAAAAAAATTCAGAGAAGATTCAAATATTGTTCATAGATAATCTTGATCATAAACCCACAATTCATCGGTCTCAACAAACACACCGCAAAAAGAAGATTACATCGAATAGATCTCCACAAGGGAGGGGGAGAACATTGTATTGAGATCCAAAAAGAGAGAAGAAGCCATCTAGCTAATAACTATGGACCCGAAGGTCTGAGGTAAACTAATCACACTTCATCGGAGAGGCTATGGTGTTGATGTAGAAGCCCTCCGTGATGGATGCCCCCTCCAGGGAGCTCTGGAACAGGCCCCAAGATGGGATCTCGTGGATACAGAAAGTTACGGCGGTGGAATTAGGGTTTTGGCTCCGTATCTGATCGTTTGGGGGTACGTAGGTATATATAGGAGGAAGGAGTACGTCGGTGGAGCAACAGGGGGCCCACGAGGGTGGAGGGCGCGCCTGGGGGGTAGGCACGCCCCCTACCTCGTGGCCTCCCTGTTGGTTGCTTGACATAGGGTCCAAGTCTCCTAGGTCTTGTTCGGTGAGAAAATCACGTTCCCGAAGGTTTCATTCTGTTTGGACTCCGTTTGATATTCCTTTTCTTTGAAACCCTAAAATAGGAAAAAATAGCAATTCTGGGTTGGGCCTCCGGTTAATAGGTTAGTCCCAAAAATAATATAAAAGTGGATAATAAAGCCCAATAATGTCCAAAATAGTAGATAATATAGCATGGAGCAATCAAAAATTATAGATACGTTGTAGACATATCAGAGGCCGAAGCTGCCGCGGTGGCGAAAAAGCGGGCCGAGGAAGCCGCGCACCGTTAGTCGGCGATATTCGTCACCCCCCTGAACTCCGCGACGCCAACACCAGAGTTCGTGGCACCGATTTGGGGAACCGGCGACGAGCACCCGATCATGGAGAGGGATGGCGGCGACGTCGTCATGCCGGACGTAATCGTGCCCCTGCCACCACCCTCCGAGGAGGCGTGGGACAAACAGTCGGCTGACCCGCCGAAGTCACCAGTCGGAGACGAGATGGTGACAGGCCCAACTCAAGAGGTCCGCACACCCTCGCGTCGCCGATTTGCAAAAGCGGCCGTAGCGCCACGCCCACTGGAGACCGGTGCCGCGAGCTCTTCTATCCCGGACGCCGAGGCGACCAGCGCTGCGCCCACTGGGTGGGTGCGGGGAGGCCGGACGGGCCCTTTGAACAAGGCAATCCTGGACGTCCATGCCAAGCACCACGCAGAGGCCGACGCACTCAAGCACTGCAACAATGTGTTCCTGGAGTCGCGAGCAGCCATTCGGGTATGCTTCTTGCTTCTTTGTTTTTAATTCTTGCACTGCTTCATGGGGGCGCGCCAGCGCACCCACTAGGTGTAGTCCCCGAGTTTCGGGCCGGCTGTTGAGTAGGCGGCTCGGAACTTTAATTGGCATGCTCCGAGTACTAATACTGTCTGATATCTTTGCTGCAGGATTATCATAACCTCCGTGCAGCTGCCTTCAACTCCAAAGTCCAGGAGTTGGATCAACGGGCCGTCGACTTGTCGGAGAGCCAGAGTAAGTCTTTTTCTTTCTCTGCGGGGGCACGCTGGTGCACCCGCGGGCTATAGTCCTTGAGGTTCGGGACGACTGCTGAGCAGTCAGGCCGGATCTTCCTAGCAACTGCATCTTTCTTTGTTGATTGTTGATGTCCTTTTCTTCTTCTACTTTTGCAGAGGCCAACGCCACCCTGCAGCAGCAGCTGGGCGAAGCCAACACCGCGTTGCATTCCAAGGAGGTGGACTGCAACAAGCTGCCCGAGGAGCATGACCGGCTGGTCACGCAACTGGCGGAGCAGACAGAGCTTCTCAAGAAGGCCCAGAAGGAGGCGGAGGACAAGGAGGCAGGTCTCCTTGCTGAGTTCGAGATCGAGCGCTCTGCCTAGACCGACAAGGAGGCAATGCTGACAGCCAGCTTTGGCGAGATTGAAGACATGGTCGATGGTAAGGTGCCTTCTTTACTCTTTCTTCAAGCCGTCGGCTTCTGAACAAGCCGACTTCTTGTTTCTGATCTGACTCTTTGCTTTTTCATCTGAGCAGACTTCTTCCCAGGTCACTCTAGTGCTGCCAACCAGGCTATTGAGGCCGATCGCGAAGGACGGAGGGCAGAAGGTGAGGAGATCGCCGCCAACGCCCCCCTCACTCTTCGGGAGCAGCTTCTCAGCATCCAGGCTCGTCTTCTGCTGACTCATCGGATGTTGCGCCGCCTTCAGCGTGTCGGCGCCTAGGCGATCGTCGCCCTATGGCCCGACATGCCGGCTCTACGCACACCCACCCGGACTGCCGACTGGCTGGACGTGGCGGCTGGCCGTCTTGAGGTGTGGAAGGGCTCCTCGGCCCGGGCCGGAGCACGCATGGCCTTGGAGTTCGTCAAGGCATGGTACCCTAGGCTAAATCTAGCCAAGTTGCCCACGTTTCGACAGGAAGCCCAGGAGGAGCTAGTGGCAGTGGAGGGTAATCTTGTCAAGCGGGCGGTGGCAATCGCCGAGTACACTAACACCAGCATCTTCATCCCGGAGCTGGCTGAGAACGGTGCCGAGGCGCCACTAGAGTGGTTCGGGCTGAACCCGGAGGATGGCGAGGACTCGACCGAGGTGATCGACTCCAGCGACGAGGGAGAGGACGAGGAGGAGGAGGAAGGTGAAGAGGAGGCGCCAGAGGTCGGAGCGGACGGCCAGCCTCAAATCGACCGCGCCTCCAGCAAGGAGCCGCGCCCGAGCAAGCCAGCTGCTGCTGAAGGCGATCAAGCAGGGACCGACTAGTCGGCCGCTCAACCAGCCAGCACCACCGACTCCACTGTTCCGCCGAACCCGTCTGCTACTTCCTAGGCTGCCATTTTACCTTCGTTTCTTCCTGCTTATCAATCTAGACAAACTTTGTTAACTTCGCACAATTCGACCCGCGGGGTGTATTTTAAACTCTTGTTGGATGTCGTCCAAGGGCCTTTTGATGTGTAAATATTTTCGCCGAGTACTATCTTTCCTTGCTTCTGCTCTTTGGCTTTTTTCCTTTGCCGCCTTCCCTCGATTGCCGTCTTGCCAACCGAACAACCGTTCCATGGATTGTGGCTGGGTCAAGTACTTAGCCATTTTCGGGAAGGCGAGTACTTAGCCGATTAGAGTTTTCTAGCAAGTTAAGTGGGAGCCCGCTGGCCAGCTGCTTGACAGCCGGTCGGTGAGGCGGGAAGCCAACTTGGACTATGTGTATGCTTTTGGGTCCTTAGCAATTTCTCATGCAGACACCCTTTCTGCCTTAACTCCTACCCACCCAACAGTCGCTCTATGAGCTGCGCCTTTTGGCAGGAGAAAGCTTAGGTGCCAACTCATTACTTGTTCGGCTGCAGGATGCATTTCATAGTACAAGGCGGCAGGTCCCCGGGTCGACTGGTCGAACCCGGTGCCAGACGGACTAACGAAGTAACACAAATGACAGGCGTAATACTTATCATATAGATAAAAGAGGAAAGTCCCCGAGCTCTTCTCGGGGGACCCGGAATCTTCGTACTTAATACAGAAGTTGGCGTGGTACATACTGCATCAACTGTAAAACCTTCGCAGGAGGTTCGCATTCCATGGTCGCCCCGTCTCCTTGCCGGAGTCATCTCTTTTGCATGCTCGAGGCTTCTGAGCGTCGATGAGGTAGTAGGAGTCGTTGCCCAACACCTTGCTGATAATGAAGGGGCCTTCCCAAGGTGCCGAGAGCTTGTGCTGGCCGGCTGTTCGCTGGATCAGCCGGAGCACAAGGTCTTCTTCTTGAAAGGATCTTGGCTTGACCTTTCGGTTGTAGTATCGGCGCAGGCTCTGCCGGTAGATGGTGGACCGATTGAGTGCCAACAGCCGGCCTCTTCCAGCAGATCGACGTTGTTTTGTTGTGCTTCTTCTGCCTCCTCTTTGGTGTACATGGTAACTCGAGGGGAGTCAAATTCTATGTCCGTCGGGATGACGGCTTCGGCATCGTAGACGAGGAAGAAAGGCATAAAGACGGTTGACTTGTTCAGAGTTGTGCGCAGGCTCCAGAGGACGGTCGGCAGCTCGTCGAGCCAATAGCTGGCCGACCGCTCTAGAGGCTCGACCAGTCGGGGCTTGATGCTAGATAAAATGAGGCCATTTGCTCGCTCCACCTGGCCGTTTGACTGCGGAGGGGCAACGGACGCTAGGTCCAGTCGGATGCCCTGCGTCGCGCAGAAACAGGCCAAGGCGCCTTTGGCAAAGTTTGTTCCATTGTTGGTGATGATGTTGTGTGGTATGCCATACCGGATGGTGATGTCGGAGAAGAAAGTCACAGCAGTCGGACCATTCAACTTCTTAATTGGCTTTGCTTCTATCCACTTGGTGAACTTGTCCACTGCGACAAGCAGATGAGTCACGCCGCCGCGTGCCGTCTTGAATGGTCCCACCATGTCTAGGCCCTAGACGGCAAAGGGACAGGCAATGGGAATAGTCTTGAGTGCAGAAGCCGGCTGATGTGGCTTTGAACGAAACTTCTACCACCCTTTGCATTTCTGGACCAAGTCCTTGGCGTCTTCTAGAGCAGTCGGCCAGAAAAAACCGTAGCGGAAAGCTTTGGCCACGAGTGCTCTTGAAGCTGCGTGGTGACCACACTCACCTTGATGGATATCTTTGAGGATTGCTTGGCCTTGCTCCGGGTCTACGCAGCGCTGATAGACACTAGTGACACTGCGCCTCACAAGCTCTCTGTTGACTATGGTATACGCTGCTGCCCGGCGTTGCACTTGCTGGGCCGAGATCTCATCAGTTGACAGCTCTTTGTTCACCAAAAAGTTGAGGATGGGTTGGGCCCATGAAGGTGCTGCAATTTCTTCGGCTGCTAGGACTGCTACTTGCACGAGGGCGGTTGGGCCGGGAGGCGGCGGGTTGAAGTCGATCGCCGCTTGCTGAGTCGATGAAGTCCCCGGGCCGACTGCTGCAGTCTCCGGGTCGCCTGCCGAATTCCCCGTGCCGGCTGCTGGGGTCCTCAAGTCGGATCTGACTGCTTCAGGAGGAGCCGGCACAAAGATGGAATCCGACTCTGGCGATGGTTGGACAGACGGCTTGAGGAGGCGTTGCAAGGCAACGCCGGCTGGTATTGCTTGCCGGGTCAAGCCGATTCGTGCCAAGGTGTCAGCTTGCTCAGTGTCATTTCTTGGCACATGGAGGAACTCGCACCCTTCGAAGTATCCGCTGAGTTGCTGGACGAGGAAGTGGTAGCTTGCCATGTTTGCGTCCTTGGCGTCCCAGTCACCAGACGACTGTTGGACCACCAGGTCAGAATCTCCATAACACAGGATTCGGCGAATGCCGAGTTCCTTGGCAAGCTGGAGCTCGTGCATGAGTGCTTCGTATTCAGCAACGTTGTTGGAAGCGGCAAAGTGAAGTTGCAACACATATCTGAGCTTGTCGCCTTTGGGAGAGGTGAGGACAATGCTGGCTCCCAAACTGGTGCGCATCTTGGAACCATCGAAGTGCATTCTCCAATGAGTGGAATCTGGCGCTGGCGGCAGGTACTGGGTCTCAGCCCAGTCGACGAGGAAGTCGGCTAGTGCTTGTGACTTGATGGCGGTGCGAGGCTGGTAGTAGATGGTGTAGGGGGAGAAATCTATGGCCCATTTGGCTACTCGGCCCGAGGCATCTCGGCTACCAATGATCTCGGCAAGTGGGCTTTAGTTTCTTGGCAGCAAAGTACACGCCGTAGCACATCTTCTGGTAATGGGGGTAGTTCTGCTTGGAGGCTGATAGTACTTGACTCAGGTAATACACCGGCCTCTGGACTGGTAGAGCTCTGCCTTCTTCCTTGCGTTCCACTACTATGACTGTGTTAACCACCCGGCTGGTGGCGGCGATGTAGAGGAGCATGGGCTCCTTAGGAGTCGGGACTGCTAGGACAGGCGGAGTGGTCAACATCTTCTTGACCTGGAGAAAAGCTTCATTCGCCTTGTCGTTCCACTCGAAAAAAGTGGTCTTCTTCATGAGCTGGTATAGGGGAAGAGCCTTCTCGCCCAGCCGACAGATGAAACGGCTGATGGATGCCAAGCAGCCGTTAAATTTTTGCACGTCCAGCAGTCGGGTGTGCACCTCCATCCTCTCGATGGCCTTGATCTTCACAGGGTTGCACTCTATGCCATGCTCTGAGACCAGAAAGCCAAGGAGCTAGCCGGATGGCACTCCAAATACGCATTTCTTCGGGTTGAGCTTGATCTAAAATCGGCGCAAGTTCTCAAAGGTCTCCTTGAGGTCTTCTAGTAGTGTTCCTCGCTTTTCCGTCTTCACCACCACATCATCCACATAGACGTGGGCGTTTCTCTCGAGTTGCTTGAGGAGACACTTCTGCATGCAACGCTGAAACGTGGCTCAGGCATTTCTCAATCCAAACGTCATGGTCAGGTAATAAAAGGCTTCGAATGGCGTGATGAAGGCGGTCTTCAGCCTATCGGCCGGGCTCAGCTTGATCTGGTGATACCCTGAGTATGCATCCAAAAAGCTCAACAGCTCGCATCCGGCTGTGGAGTCAATCACTTGGTTGATTCTTGGCAGAGCAAATGGGTCTTTGGGGCATGCTTTGTTGAGGCTGGTATAATCAATACACATGCGCCACTGCTTGTTCTTCTTTAGCACTAGGACCGGGTTGGCTAACCATTTTGGAAAAAATACTTCCATGATGAAGTCGGCTGCTAGAAGCCGGCTATCTCTTTTCCAACAACTCTTCTCTTCTCCTCCGACAGGCGGCACAAGGGTTGCCTGACTGGCTTGGCATCGGATCGGACGTGTAGCTTGTGCTCGGCGAATTCTGTCAGAACACCCGGCATGTCCTTGGGAGACCATGCAAAGATGTCCCGATTCTCACGGAGGAAATCGACGAGCTCGCCTTCCTATTTGCTGTCAAGGTTTGCACCTATTACAGCGTGCCTTTCTGGGTGCTCCGGGTCCAAGGGTATCTTCTTTGTTTCCTTTGCCGGCTTGAATGCGCCCTCGACTTCCGACTCCTTGGGGTTGGGCGACATTTCTGGCTGCTTGTCGGCCATCACCGCAACCCGGTCAAGGAGTCGCTTCTCAGCCGCGATCACGAGGGACTCGGCTAACCGGTTGCTCTCTGCTACGCAGGCGGACGACTTCTTGTAGTGCCCTGCCATGGTCAGGATTCCCTTGGAGCTCGGCATCTTCATCTTTAGGTAAGCATAGTGGGGGACCGCCATGAACTTGGCCAGGGTAGGTCGGCCAAGTAATGCATGATAAGGGCTCTCAAGGTCCACCACCTCAAACCAGACTGGCTCTCGGCGGAAATAATTTTTGTCCCCGAAGAGGACATCTATCTGAGTCTTGCCGATTGGTGAGCAGGAAAGACTAGGAACTATGCCATGAAAAACAGTTCGGCTGGGCTGAAGATGTCTCTGCTCAATTCCCAACTTCTCCATTGTATCTTTGTACAGAATGTTGATGTTGCTGCCGCCATCTATCAGAACTCGGGAGAAGCGAGCAGCTCGCCTCTCTGTGGCAAACGTGGCATCCAACACCAGAGCATAAGAGCCGGGATTGGGCATCACCTCCGGGTGGTCGGCTCTGCTCCAGCTGATGGGCTTCTAAGACCAATGCATGAATTTCGGGGTCTCTAATGCTACCGTATTTACTTATTGTCGCTGCTGCCGTCTGCTGCGCCTGTCGTCGGCCACACTAGTGAACACGACATAAGCTCCATGCTCTTCAGGATAATCATCTTGTATGGCGCCGACTGGCCGAGCCACCGGCTGCTGTGGCGGAGGAGGCGGTGGGCTGGCTGGCGGAGGGGGCTGGAGTAAGTCACCCTTGGCGATCCTGGTGAGCCAGTGGCACTTCCGAGTGGTGTGATTGGATGGCTTCTCACCGCTGTGGAACTTGCAGGGTGCATCTAGAGTCTGTTCGTACGGGAAGGCGGGCAACTAGTTGGGCTTGCCGCCCTTCTGGAGTTTGGGAGGAGGCTGCCCTTCTGGCTGTTGATCTTCGACTGTCGCCACCTACCGGCTCGTGGAAGCCGGCTGCATGGCCTTGCGCTTGTTGTCGTTCAGTTGTTGTTGCCGACTGGCCTCACCAGCCGGGGTCCAAGGAGCTTGAGGGGCCACCTTGCCTGACACATTGACTTGAATCTCCGCCTTCATGGAGGAGTCGGCCGTGGCGTACTTGTCTGCTATGATTAACAGTTCGTCGAGGGTCGCCGGCTCATCGCAGATAAGCTTGTGCTTAAGGAGGGTGCCCTTTCGGCACCTGGCAGTGAAGTACTCGATGGCCTACACCTCGCGCACGCCCTCGCAAGAGTTGCGCAACTCGGCCCAGCGTGTGAGATAGTTGCGAGTCAACTAGTTGGGACCTTGGACGCATAAGGAGAGCTGGCGAGGCTTGGGCGGTCATTTGTACGTGCTGGTGAAGTTGCAGATGAAGGCTTCAGTAAAATCAACCCAGTTGTTGATGTTGCGGGGCTTCAGGCTGTTCAGCCATGTCCGGGCCGTGCCCTGGAGCATGAGCGGAATGTACTTCACGGCAACGCGCTTGTTGCCATTGGCGATGCTGACGGTTGTGGAGTAGTCGACCAGCCAGTCCTCTGGCTTCACAGAGCCGGTGTACTTGGGTGTATCTCTCAGGAGAGTGAACCCTTTGGGGAAGGGCTCATCTCGGATGCGGGGGCCAAAACAAGGCGGACCCAGCTCATCTTCTTCTTCTAGCGCCAGGGATCGATTGAGGCGATCGATCCGATGGCAGGCATCGTTTTCTCCGATTCCTTCTCGGCGGCCAAGGCGGTCACCGAGTGATGGGTGATCAATAGGCGGCGGGGAAATGCGCATCTCCTTGCAGGGAGGAGGAGGCAGACAGTCGTCTCACCGCCGCACTGCTCTTGGGCAGCCGTCTTGGTCGCGCTCGATGGTGATGTGAGTCCGGCTGCGGCTGGTAGCTGGCTCCTTGTCACTTCTATCGTGGACGCCACCAGTCAGCGTCCGCGATGTCGCGCCTTGATCTCGGCGAGCAGGCGGGACGTCGTTTCGCCGGTTGTGCGCTTCGGTGCGACACCCGGCATCTTGCTGCTCAGCAGCCACGTCGAGGAGCTGCTGGACTCGCTCCATCATGTGGCGACGCTCGTCGCCCTCGAGCTTGTCTAGCTCGTATGCTGCCGCCTGGGCAGCTCGTATGTTCTCTGCAGGCGTGGCGTATACGGGGCGATCTGTCCCGAACATGCCAGCGATGGTCGTGCCACGCTGCCAGACCAAGCCAATGCGGCTAGGCCCTCCAGGAGCCAGCGTGCCGCCGACAGCATGGTCCGTCACCCGCTGGTAGGCCTCCGAAAGGTGTCTCATGCTGGCCAGCCAGTTGGTGCTCTCGACGATCTGGACGCGGCGTGCTTCCAGCATCTCAGCATCGGCGTCTTCCGGGATAGGCGCAGCCAGGTCTTGCATCGCCTCCTGCAACGAATCCTGGCCACCTCCGCTAGAGTGCTCGTCATGGTTGATGACGAGCACCTCCGTGACGGTGCTGCCGCCGCTATCCACGCAAGGAAGCGGCTCGTCGTAGACCACCATGTTGGAGGGGAACGCGTCAAGCGATGCCGTGTTGGAGTCGACCAACACCGTGTCGGTGGAGCCAACCGACTCCAAGTCAGCAGCAGGCTTGCTGGTGACGTGCAGTTGATTGAGGAGGCTCACGAGGCGGCTCTCGGGGCCATCGGTGCCCGCATCAGAAGTGGGCTCGTCGGAGAGGCGAATCTCACCAACAAGATCGGCTAGGAAGCTCGCCGCGCAGGCAACCTCCGCGCCGTGCAGCACGTCGGCGCAAACGCCGTCTGGCGTGCCGGGCTGGCTGCGCTCGCTAGGAAGGAACAGGGTTCCCGTCCAGAACAGGTCTCCGGGAGATGGTGCACCTCGCCCCACGGTGGCCGCCAAATGTCGGGGGTTGGGTGCGACATATGCCAAAGGATGGCTTATCATGGTGGGAGCGAGTAGAACGTCGCTGGTGCCTGGAAGCGGGATAAGGCGTAGACATGAACGCTGGCGCACTTTACCCAGGTTCGGGGCTCTCCTAGGAGATAACACCCCTAGTCCTGCTCTGCGGGGTCTCCGCATGATCACTAAGGCACTAGTGAGTACAATGGTGCTCCTCGAGCTGTATGCTAGATTTAGAAGAAGGCAAGGCTTGCTTTCCTCTTCCCCTAGGTGTGAGTATAATTCTAACAGGTTCCAACCATTTGCATGGGTGCCCTAAGGGGTTTATATAGGCCTGCCCCCCAGGGGTACAATGGTAATCTGGCTAGGTGTGGGACTCGGCTATCATTCTCTCTGGTCGCCGGCTTCTCCGCCGGCTACTGGGGCCCGCCGCTTGGTGGGCCCTGCCGGCTGGTCCGGTACGGAGCCGACAGGCCGCCCCGGCCGCTCACGGGTCTTGCCGGCTGCGGATTATTGTTTCCATGATGCTAATGACGCTTGCTTGGTCAGGGGAGCATGGCTACAGTCCCGCCGCCTGGTGGGAGATCAATGTAGCCACCCTGCGTCTTATCTGGTTAATGGTGCGTTGGGCCCCGATGAAGGAACGGGCCGACTGCTGGGAGTTGGCCTCCCTCGGGTCCGACTGGTGAGGTACCCGCCGTCTTCCGGGCTCTCGCTGACCGCCAGGGCCCATCGTCCTCGGGCCGTACCGACAAGCGGTCATGGGAACAGGGCATCGCCTGTCAGGAATGAGGTCAGGGGCGGAGTGGCAACAGTGCTGCGCCGGGCGGAGATCTCCGCCTGTATGGAGCACTGTGGCCATGCTCGGCCCTGGATACGGGGGGATGGGCTACACTGCAGCCACACCATGTCTTGTCTTCTTAATGGGGGGCGTAGACTTTGAGGGCGCCACGGGCCGACTGCTAGGAGCCCGCCTCTCTGGAGGCCGTCTGCTAGGAGTCGGCATGTCTTGGAGCCGCCTTCTCGAGCATGACCGCCTTCCGGGAGTCGGCCGCTCGGCCAGCCAGCCGCCAGAAGGCGGAGCTCTATCTTGATGTCTTGAGGGGCACAGTCAGCCCCAATGTCTTGAAAGGTTCTGGGGCTCGGGTTAGGCTACTCGTGGCCCATTAATCTGACATTAACCATAGAATTGCATCCCCGTATTATCCTCAGTCTAATGGTCAATTTGAACTTAGCAAAAGGGAAATAAAATTAATTTGCAAAAGAATGTCAATAGGTCCAGGTAGAACTGGTCTAAAAATTAGATGATGCACTTTGGGCTTATAGAACAGCTTATAAAAATCCTATGGGTATGTCTCCTTATAAAATGGTTTATGGAAAATCTTGTCATTTGCCTCTTGAGTTAGAACATAAAGCATATTGGGCAATCAAAGAACTCAATTATGATTTCAAACTTGCTGGTGAAAAGAGGTTATTTGATATTAGCTCTTTAGATGAATAGAGCACCCAAGCTTATGAAAATGCAAAGTTATTCAAAGAAAAATTTAAAATATGGCATGACAAATGAATCCAAAAGTGCGAGTTTAAAGTCGGAGAATATGTTCATTTGTACAACTCTCATTTTAGATTTTTTGCAGGAAAGCTCCTCTCAAAATGGGAAGGCCCATATGTCATCGAGGAGGTTTACCGGTTTGGAGCCATCAAAATAAATAACTCCGAAGGTGCTAACCCGAAGGTTGTCAATGGGCAATGAATAAAGCATTATATCTCAGGTATGCCTATTAATGTTGAAAGTAATATTATCGAAACCATGACAACGAAAGAACACATAAAAGAGTCCTTTTGGAACACTCCAGAATCGTGAAAATAAGGAGGTACGTGATACGGTAAATAAACGGACTCCGAAAAATCCGCAAAAATATTTTTTATCAGTTTTGGAATATTTTAGAATTTTGGAAATAAAGAAACTCCGAAGAAGCGTCCCCTGGTGGGCACAAGACACCAGGGTGCCCCAGGCTTGCCTGGCGCTCCCAGGTGGGTTGTGCCCACCTGGGACACCTCCCGTACTCCGTTTTTCTACCTTATACTTGTCCTCCAAGATAAAAAAAACTATATATACTTCCCGAACATGTTGATCACCATATCACGGAGAAATCCTTTGTTCTCTTTTCTTGTTGAATCCTGCACAGTTTTGAAAGTATGTCGTCCCAAGACTCTGACGGAGAGAGCTATGTCTCACATCTTATTGTTGGCCCAAAGACCTATGAGGGCCTATCTCCTTATGTTCGAACTTCTGATGATGAGGAGGATGCTCACTTGATGAGGATCAATGATTCAAGCTCGGAGGAGGAAGATGTTCCTCTACCTCAACTCAAGGATATCCATATAGAGTTCAAGAAATCCAGCCTTCCTAAACAACCTAACCGATCTATTCCCTCTCGTTTTTGGCAGAAAAGCAAAGGGGGTTTATGTGACAAGATCTTGAAGTTGGAGTTGGAGGTCAACGATCTGAAAGAGGAAATTGCTCTTGTAACGCCCATGATGCGGCTATATCTCCCACGTGTCGAGGCACGACTTAGAGGCATAACCGCATGGTGGTTTAGTCGCAGTAGAGGTAATCTTCACACAATCCCATGTACTGAATAAGAAAGGGATAAAGAGTTGGCTTACAATCACCACTTCACACAAATAACAAGTTAAGCATACATCATACAGAGTACAATCAAGGTCCGACTACGGAACCAAAATAAAGGAAGACAGCCCCAAATGGAATTGGATGGAGATCAACATGAATATAATGCCAAATTGGGAAAAGTTACATCTGGGGTGTTACAACACTCCACCACTACAAGAGGATCTTGTCCCGAGATCTAGGATGGCACCAGAGAGAAACGGAAGAGGAGGAGAAGAGGTAAACTAAGTTGCTTCTTTGACAAACGAGTGAAACCAAAGAACCTTGACAGGTTAAACCATTTTGAGAAAAGAATACAACAAAGATGATCGAAGTTGAAAACACTCCGTTAGAAAATAGGAACAATGAAGAACAAATTCAGACAGCACTCCGGTTGAAAAGAGGTGCAAGACTTGATAAGATGAAAAGAACTTGAGCAGAGGACACAACACTCCGGTTAAATGGATAAGCATGAAAAGAACACGATCCTCACAATTCGAGATGATGAGGAAGAGAGCAACATCACAATGCCTCCGGAAGAAATAATAGAGGATAGATCATTGAAATAAAATAATGGAGAAGAAAAGGCCAACTACTGCCACAAATGAGCTTGGAAAGCACCTTTCCAAGAAGGTTATGATGGTGTTGTTGGGAAAACCAACAATGAAACGAATAAGATTGTAGTGGGCTTATGGAAAACTTCTCAAAACTATGAGGTGAAATTCTGCCACTAGCGGAAACAATAGATTGGATTGATATCAACAAGGAGACGAGAAGCTTATTTCACTGGGAGGATAAATGAAGAACTTGGGTCATTTATAAGCAATATAAATAGCAACAATCCTTAGGGAAAGCTTTAGGTGAAATATAACCCAAGATAACTCCAATGAAGAGATTGATGGGTTGCAAAGGATCTCATAAACGAATTGAAAATGATGGGTTTAAAATATGTCATTCTGGCCAACTTGTGAATCATGAAACGTCAAGGAAACTGTCAAAATGACATAACACCACCTCAAAAGATAAGATCGAAAGAATTGCACTTCGGAATGCAAGATGAAGAATGCTTGAACTCCTCAAAATAAGACATGTGTTGAACACCATGTTTATTTTAGAGTATAGCTTGGCGGATCATAACTTTGAGAGAAATCTTGAAGAACAATTGAAGAATAAAAGAATCCTTGACGAACCACCATGTAGAGCCTCCATGAAGAACTCCGGTAATAAAAGAATTATCGAACAAAAGGAAAGAGAAGCTCAAAACACAAGGTGAAGCCTTGCAATGATTGGATGGAGCTTCGCGATGATACAACCGAGAAAACTTGGAATTCCATAAAAGAAAAGATGAAGCAATTGAAACTGAGAATTTTGATGAATCTCCGGAATAAGGAATTGAATCTCGATGAAACAAGAATAAGAATTACATTATGCTTATCCTTCATCACCTTAAATTGATGACAAGCAACGGATTTGGCATACTACTTATTCTCATAGAAAGGATTAGGAGAGACATAGCGCAAGCTTGAGAAGGTCTTCAGCGAACCACCGTAGGATTGAAACAATGAATAAATTAATATGAGAACATAGGAAGAGTAATCTTGATTGAACCACTGTAAGAATTGAAAATGAAAGTAGCAAAGGCACCATTCACCGGGAAGAAATTGGAAAACGAATGAAGACACTTGAGGGGATTTAGATACATGAGAACGAAGAGATCATGAACTCATTAGAGGATATTTGAACGATGCACTGCCCGGTAGAATTGGGGAATGAGAGCTGAATGTTGAGAATAAATAATTCTGAGATGATGGGCTCCTAAGAATCAAACTAAAAATACTCCTGAATTGCTTCGGATGGGTGAAAAGAATTATCATAATCAAAAAACAATTATTCAGATGGTATGAAGCTAGAACCATGAATCTTCAAGAGAATTGACCAAGATTTTAGGAGAAATATCTTCCTCGGTCTTCAAAATCCGAGAATGATGACGAGAAACACCACCATGAATAGTTGAGATACTCTGGGAGAATGAAAAACAAAGAGGTTGCGCCAACAATGAAAAATAATTTGAAATCGATCTTGGAAAACATCCGACTAATGAAATTCATTCTTACGTCAAACTTCGAAAAGAATTTGGGAATAGCTCCAGTAGAAGAAAAGAAGATTCAAGTAAGATCCTGGAAAAAGACCTATGGGTTAGGGCCCACTCAAAAGATACACGAACGATTACTTGAAAGGGAGATTGCGCCGGTTGAATTAAGTTGCTTGAATGATATAACAACCTCGAAATAACTTGAATGGATCGAGAATGGAAACGTGAATCTTCTAAGATATCTTAAGCACTCCAGAACAAATGAATAACAAGAAGTGAAAGATTACGAGGTGCACCGGTATGGGAAAACATTTGAAACGAGGAAAAAAGGATATGATCAACAAAGCTTGAAATGAATCCACCGAAGAAGAAAAGAAAATGAAGAATGTTGAACTTGTAGCTTCCTTGGCATCTTCCTGAGAATCACCGGATAAGAACATTGAAGGAAAAGAATGAAGAGACTTCACTCAATAAAATGGATACTTGATTAAGGATTCTGGCTCCATGAACAAAAGGGTGGGAGGGCGGGAAAAAACAGAGACAACTTGGGATGGATGAAACAAACACCGTTGAGAAAAACTGAGATTTGATCTTGCAAATGGGATAAACGATAGGATCATCTTGAAGATAATCGCATCGGTTGGAAAGAATTGACATGACAATCTCAATGATCAAGAAGGATTAGTATTCACATAGGAATATGAGAACACCGCTTAGGGAAGGTATGGATTCAACACTTGACAATGAAGCAACTCGAATACCACAACTCAAAACAAAACAAAAGATTTGGCTTGCAGGATAAGCCGGAACAAATACATATGATAGAGATTCACCCAATCCCATATCATGCATCTGTTGAAAAGATAATCTAGGAGCTACTTGAATTACCACCTATAAACTCCCGAAACTTTCTGGTTATGCAATCTGGTGTTGGGGATACAGGGGAAGCATAATATCTCACCCAAACTAACAATCCCTACATCCAGCTGTATCCATCCATAAACACATAACCAAGAAACCTTCGGAAATCATGTACCTCAACCTTTGAAAAGCATCTGTTATACGAGTTATGGCAATACTCCCGAACTCCCTCCCCAGTACTGGGTGGCGTCGAGGTTATCTCACCAACAACTGCATAGAAGAGATTTTCGATGTTGGCAAACTCAGGTATTCCAGAACTGCAACGATAAAATTGTGATGACAACACCTCGGAGCTCAACTCCCCGGGATAGCGCCACAACCCCTAAATGTCAGGAGGCACCAAGAACAATGTTCTCGTCACAAGAATATCAGAATGATTCCAAGATACCCGCATGATCCTAAAAAAATTAGTGAAATTTGAGGAGAGGAAAGTCAAAACTTCTATGTCAAGAGGCCTCACCAGAGCGACGAAGGGACTGAGGAGTAAAAAGAATCCTACTCTCTGATATATATGATCCTAAGACTCAAAACATTTTTGTTCTAGACTCAACAACATCAGCGATCCAATCAAGCAGGGGGCTCCTAAGTCGGGGATGGCTCTGATTACCAACTTGTAACACCCATGATGCGGCTATATCGCCCACGTGTCGAGGCACGACTTAGAGGCATAACCGCATGGTGGTTTAGTGGCAAGAGGGGTAATCTTCACACAATCCCATGTACTGAATAAGAAAGGGATAAAGAGTTGGCTTACAATCTCCACTTCACACAAATAACAAGTTAAGCATACATCATCCAGAGTACAATCAAGGTCCGACTACAGAACCAAAATAAAGGAAGACAATCCCAAATGGAATTGGATGGAGATCAACATGGATATAATGCCAAATTGGGAAAAGTTACATCTGGGTGTTACAGCTCTCCTCAACTACAATATAAAAAAGTTGAAGGCAAAATTGTCATCACCACCATCATCTTCTTCACCACCAAATGAGAATTGAATATCGGGTATGGGCCCTCCCGTTGGCTTCTGCCAAGCTTGGGGGAGGTGCCCCGGTATCGTATCATCTCACTATCTTTTTGCTTTTGCTTATCTTAGTTTGATCTTTTGCTTTTAGATGAAATAAAAGTTTAGTTATATACTTTCTTCTTCGAGAGTTTGCTTAGTGATCTATCCTTGTAATCATGTGCAAGTTATATAATAAAGTTAGTT